>NW_007789181.1:0-2196 GCF_000696425.1 Galeopterus variegatus
ACTCAGAGTGGTTGATATACCGAGGCAAAAGCTTCTGTTTTCTCCATGAAGATGTCTGAGACGAAAGGCCATGCAGAGAGTGAGGCCCAGCTACCACAGCCATTCCTACCATCCCAGCCAAGGCCAGCGAACTGTGAGTTCCAGCCCCCAGCAAGGCTTTTAGAGGACTACAGCCACATGAGTTGTCCCAGGCAAGAGCAACAGAAGAAACACAATCAAATCTTGAGAAACAATGAACTACCGTTGTTTTAAGCCACTAAGTTTTGTAATTTCTTTTAATGTAGCATGTAAAAATGAGTACATGTAAGTAAAGACAATGAACTACCGTTGTTTTAAGCCACTAAGTTTTGTAATTTCTTTTAATGTAGCATGTAAAAATGAGTACATGAGTTGCTATAAAAATAATAATAATAATAATAATAATAATAATAATAATAATAGTAGTAGTAATAATTTAAAAAACCCTAAAACATGTGATATTGAATTTGGGACATGGTGCTGGGAAGAATTTAGGAAGGTGGCGATGAGACTGCTACTAGAGACTAGAAAGGCCCTGAGAAAACCATCAGAGGTTGGAGAAGAGGCAATCTGTATTATGTAGCAGGAGGAAAATTGGCCAAAACATCTGGTAATTTGGAAGACAGAAGCTAGTGAGAACTGTTAGATCTATCTAAGGGGGCTTTTGGGGAGTGTCGAAAATGCCAATTGTATTATTTCATTATTTCATTATTTATTTATTTTTACCAATGTTACTCAGTTGTTTATTTGAGGAATAAATATACAAGATTTTCTTTTTTTAAACACAGTACTCATACATCTTTGTGGGGTACAGAGTTGACTATCAATACTTGTGTATGATATGTGATGATAAAATCAGGATAATTGGCCAATTGACTTCTGTTAGTGTCATTTGATTAGATATGGGAAGAAAGAGATGATTTGAAAACACTACCGTACAGTTTTCAAACAGAATTTTGAGATAATAATGTGAACCAATAGTTTGGAGGTTGGAAAATAGAATCATCTCTTATCCCTAATCTTCCCAGCTGGTATAACCTGATCAAAGTAAAATGAGACTTAGGGCTATAAATGAAATAAAGGGGTGTCTATAAGATCTTTTGTTAAGACTTCTAAAAGGTGTAAGGTGGTGTCAATTAAACACTCTCATCTGGAAGAAAAGTATTCTAAAAATCCTAAAATTTTAGAATTGTTGTCAAAGTGTCTTCACCTGCCCCAGCCCCTGCCCCCAATAGAATGAGGTCATCTTGGACTCTCCAGCCCCAGGCAATCTGTTGGATATAATCCCAGGGGACAGGAGTAATCCCAAGTGGCATCCATACAAAAGCTACCCTGATTTCCGGCATCACCCTTTTGCGTGGTTTATGTAGTAATAGGTCACTAATACATGTTACTCCTGATAATTATTTGTAACTGGAAGTGTGATTTAATCTTGATTCAATAATCCTTCAGGATAATAAAGGATTATTAATAATAAAAATAATGCTAAAATTAATAAAAGATTATTAATAAATGATTAATAATAATAATAATAATAATAGTAATAATAATAATAATAATGAATCTGACCCCCAAACTCCATTTTAGAACTAGAAACACATCTTTCATCTTTCTCTTATTCTCAGGGTGAATATCCCTGGGACGATCTTACTCCTCAAAGCGCTTACCATGTCAGGGTTGATCATTTTCCCGCAGCATTGCAGCAGGAGCCCATCCTGAGGGAGGGAGGCTCACAACTACCACCAGAAGCCAGGGACCTGGTAGGAGCATGCTACTGATGCTACTTCCAAATCCGGAAGAGGCATTTTTAACCCAAACCATATACTCAGATTTTCCACCTTTAGTTGCCAGCACCACCATCATCGCTGATGTGAGGGCACTGAGCAGCTGGCTGTCTGCCACACGGCTCGGTCTTAGATTTAGGCAAGTTTCCCCGCCTCTTCCCGGAATCAAGGTCACCTTGCTCTGCGAGGGACCACTGCTTGTGCTGGCCAAGTGCAGACTCAGAGCCGCACATGACTGGCAGGCTGCCATCGTGGGAACGCTCCCTGCATTGTGCTGCCAACCTCAGTTGTCACTGCCAAGGCGCTGCAACTGATGGCTTCTGTTGAAGAACGACAGTCACCCTGTCTCATGGCAGCCTGCCCACAGCTGTGGTGATGATATTCCTGGTTTAGC
>NW_007789182.1:0-2196 GCF_000696425.1 Galeopterus variegatus
ATAGTTCTTCTTTCATCCCTGAACTTGGGTAAAATATTTTAATAATGGATCATATGTATGGCATTTATTGTCAGGTTTTTATTGTAGACATTTATTAAAAGTTTAAGAAAGATCTCTTCTATTTCTAGTTGATTTTAAAAATGTCAAGAATGGGTGAAAATTCTATTAAATTATTTTGAAAAATTTGAGTTGATTACATGATATCTCATTTTTTACTGTGAAGATTATTTTAGGTGTCAACTTGATTAGATTCAGGACTGCTCAGAAACCTGGTAAAGCTATCTCTTTAGGTGAGTCCATGAGGGTGTTTCCAGAAGAGATTAGCGTGAGAGGCTGAGTGGACTGGGTGGGAAAGATCTGCCCTCAGTATGGGTGGGAACCATCCCATCCACTGAGGGCTCAGAGAGAAGGAAAAACAGAAAAAGGGCAAATTGCTCTCTGTCTGGATACATTCTTCCCTCCTATTCATGGACATCAGAGCTCAAGACTGTTCAGCTTTTGGGTTCCAGGACTTACACTAAGGACACCATCAGCTTCCCTGATTTTGAGGCCTTTGGACATGGACTGAGCCACACTACCAGCATCCAGTTTGCAAACGGCCTGTCATGGGACTTCTCTTCACAATTGTGTGAGCTAGATCCCCTAATAAATCCTCTCTGTGTATTCATAACATATCCTATTGATTCTCTCTGGAGAACCCTAATACATTCACTAAGTGGTGAACACATCAATTAATGTTTGTATCTTTAGAAACTTACAGGAAGGTTGCAAGAATAGAAAAGATATGTTTGTAAACATTTACCCAAGTTTTACAATTGTTTTTCTTTTGCTCCATTTTCTTTATTATTTTTTTCTCCCTCCTGCTCTTTCTTCAAATACATACATCACATATATATATATATATATCTTCCTGAACAATTGTTTTGGGTGTAATTTGGATGTTTTTTTCTATTTATCAGTAAATACTTTATTGCATAATTCCTAAGAGCACAAAAGTTTTCTTATATAATCAGAGTACTATTACTCAAAATCTGGAATTTCAATATTGGCACAATGCCATTATTTAAACAATACATAATACATTGTCATCATTTATTCCAATATTACCCTTAAGTACTTTTCTTTGTGTACAACCAAAACCAAATTCATATATTGCGTTTAGTTTTCATGTCTTTTTAGATTCCTTTGATAAAACAGTTTCTCAGCATTTCAGGAGATCCTCGGAATAGTCATTTTAAAAAAGATTACAGAGCAATTACTTTGTAAAATTTATCTCCGTATCTCTATTTTTTCCAAGTTATTAGATTAAGCTTTTGACTGTTTTGCAGGGAAACCACAGCAGCTGCTTGGTGGTCTTTGCTGGGCTGCGTACTGTTATCGGGGGGCGTGGCTGAGGCCCACAGCCCTCCCCGTCCTCTGGCTTGGGAGCCCAGGGGGCTTCTGGTCCTTCTAGGTTTTATAGGTGTTCTTTGGTGATGTTAGACCGTTACTGGTTAATATCAGACTTTGATCTGTGGGTATTTTGGTTATTTTTCAGTTCTGTGCAAGATTATTCACTGTTCACACCACTTAAACACTGCACTGGAACTAATTTGCTGTCTTTTGCTTACTTCTAAAATGGGGGAACTTCCTGTTTGGCCCTGTGGTTGAGCTAAATTGCTGCTCTGCTGCTGATTCTCTGGCAAAGGCTTTTTGTGCAGCTCAGGTTTTGATTGTTGACTTTGTAAGCACTTCTAGGTCTTATGAATTCTGGTACACCTGGGTTGTGTGGAAATTCTGGTCTGGGCCTGAGTCTTTTCAGCAAACTGCACCCCCTGCGATTCTATACTCCTGACCAGTCTCCACTGAGTGGTCCTGTGCTGACTGGAAGGTGATAGATCAACTGTCCATGCTGTGTCCCAGTGTTCCCCTGGTGGCTCATCTCCTCCACCACCTACACTCCAAACACTACCCATGGGATGGGCCATGTGCTGGTCTCTTGCAATGACTCACCAGCCTCTGAGTGGCTACTTTTTTCCACCAGCCTCTGAGTGGCTACTTTTTTCAGTTGTCTGTGGCTCCTTGCTCCTATGTAGGTCCATGAACTGTGTTAGTGGTCTTGCTGGCTTGGGGAACGCCAAGGCTCTCTTCTCCCGTGCAGCCTCCAAGCAACTTCATACAAAGGGCACAGCTGCAGCTTTTGCCAGCTCTTGCTCT
>NW_007789183.1:0-2196 GCF_000696425.1 Galeopterus variegatus
CAAATTTGTTGGCATATAATTATTTGTAATAGTCTCTAGTGATTCTTTGTATTTCTGAATACTGGTTGTAATATGTCTTCTTGAATTTCTAATTTTCGTTATTGAGGTCTTCTCTCTTCTTTTTTTAGTTAGCCTAGCTAATGGTTTCTATACTTGGTTTATCTTAAAAAACAAACTTTTTGTTTCATTTATCTTTTGTTATCTTTTTTGGGGGGGTTCCATTTCATTCAGTTCTGTTCTGAACTCAATTATTTCTTCTTGTCTACTAATCTCTGGTTGGATTGTTCTTATTTTTCTAGTTCTGTGAGGTGTAGCACTTGGTTGTTTATTAGAAGACTTTCTATTCTTTTTATGTAAGCATTTTTTGCAATAAATTTCTCTCAGTACTGTTTTTGCAGCATCTGAGAGGTTTTGGTATGATGTATCTTTATTTTCATTAGTTTCAAGGAATTTTTTGATTTCCTGTTTTCTTTTTGGATGCTTGTGTCATTCAGGAGCATGTCATTTAATTTCCATGTGTTTGTATATTTTCCATAGTTCCTCTTGTTATTGATTACTAGTTTTAATCCATTGTGATCTGAGAAGATAGTTGAAATGATTCCAATGTTTTTAAATTTGCTGAGATTTGATATGGGACCTAATGTAGTCTACCCTGGAGAATATGTTCCATGTGCTGATGAGAAGAATGTATATTTTGTGCTTGTTGGATGAAATCTTCTGTAGATACCTGCCAAGTCCAGTTGGTCTAAAGTGTAGTCGAAATTCTGTGTTTCTCTGTTCATTTGTTGCCTAGGTGATCTGTCCAATGTTAAGAGAGGGGTATTCAGGTCTACCTCTTTCTTTAAGTCTAATAGTGTTTACTTTATATATCTCGGTGCTGCAATGTTGGGTGTATTTATATTTGTGATTGTTACATCTTCTTGCTGGATGGATCCCTTTATCATTATATAATGGCCTTCTTTTTTCTCTTTTTAAGGCTTTTGCTTTAAAGTCTCCCTCATGTGATGTAAGAATAGTGACTCCTGCTTGTTTTTCATTTCCATTTGCATGATATATCTCTTTCCTTTTTTCACTCAGTCTGAATGTGTCTTCACAAGTGAGGTGAATCTCTTGTAGACAGCATATAGGTGGATCTATCTTTTTAATCCATTCAGCCAATCTGTGTCTTTTGAATAGTAATTTAGTTCATTTACATTTAGGGTTGTTACTGAAAGTCATTGTTTTATTTCTGGTATTTTATCAATTTTCATTTGGATGTTTTCAATATCTTTTGTTTCTTTCTGTCCCTTTTGTATTTCTTTGCTGTTTTTTGTTTTATGGAGGTGCTGAGATACAGTTTCTTTCTCTTTCTCCTTTGCATTTTTGTTCTACCAGTGGGGTTTATTCTTTTTTGTTTATTCATAGTAGTGATTATCACTTTTTGCATTCCAGATGCAGGATTCCCTTGAGGATTTCTTTTGGGGCTGGTCATGTGGTGGTAAACTCTCACAGTTTTTGTTTGTCTGTGAAATACACTATTTCTCTTTTGTTTCAGAAAGATAGCCCTGCTAGGTGTAGTATTGTTAGCTGGCAGTTTTTTCTTTAAGTATTTTGATTATACCATTCCATTCTCTTCTGGCCTGTAGAATTTCTGTTAAGAACTCTGCTGTTGGTCTGATGGAGACTCCTTTATAAATGACTTGACACTTTTCTCTTGCTGTTTTTAAGATTCTCTCTTTGTCTTTGAGTTTTGACAATTTGACTATAATGTGTCTCAGAGAGGACCTTTTTGTATTGAATCTGTGTGGGGATCTTTGAGCCTCCTAAATCTGAAGGTCGATGTCTCTCCCTATATCTGGGAAGTTTTCTACTATTATTGTGTTGGATATGTTCTCAATGCCTTTTTCTTTCTCCTCATCTTTCATGAACACCCATGTTTGGATGTTTGTACACTTAAGATTTTCTGCAATCTCTCTCAGATTTTCTTCATTTTTAAAAAAACTATTCTTTCTTTCTCTCTTTTTTTTTTGTCTGCCGAAGTTATTTCAAAGAGACTGTCCTCATGATCAGAAATTCTTTCTTCTGCTTGCTCTAGCCCGATGCATAAACTCTCAGTTGTGTTTTTTATTTCATTGGATGACTCCTTCAGTTCCATGAGTTCTGCTACATTATTTTTATTTTTTATTTTTTTTTTCCTTTTTGTCTTTTTTCGTGTCC
>NW_007789184.1:0-226 GCF_000696425.1 Galeopterus variegatus
CATTCTATGAAGCAAACATCATCCTGATACCAAAACCAGGTAAAGATACAACCAAAAAAGAGAACTACAGGCTGATATCCTTGATGAATATAGATGCAAATATCCTCACTAAAATACTAGCAAAAAGAATATAGCAACATATACATAAAATTATTCACCATGACCAAGTGGGATTCATCCCAGGGATGCAAGGTTGTTTCAACATACGCAAATCAATAAATGTGAT
>NW_007789184.1:1131-2195 GCF_000696425.1 Galeopterus variegatus
AAAACAGTATGGTACTGGCATAAAAAACAGACACACTGATCAATGGAATAGAATAGAGAATCCAGAAATCAACCCACACACTTACTGCCATCTAAACTTTGACAAAGGAACCAAGCCTATTCACTGGGGTCGGGACTGCCTCTTCAGCAAGTGCTGCTGGGAGAACTGGATATCCATATGCAGGAGAATGAAACTAGACCCATACCTCTCACCATATACTAAAATCAACTCAAAAGCGTTTAAGGATTTAAATATACACCCTGAATCAATAAAACTTATTAAAGAAAACATAGGAGAAACACTTCAGCAAATAGGACTGGACACAGGCTTCATGAATATGACCCTAAAAGCACGGGCAACCAAAGGAATAATAAACAAATGGGATTATATCAAACTAAAAAGCTTCTGCACAGCTAAAGAAACAATTAACAGAGCTAAAAGACAACCAACAGAGTGGGAGAAAATATTTGCAAAATATACATCCGACAAAGGACTAATATCCAGAATATATAAGAAACTAAAACAACTTTACAAGAAAAAAAACAAGCAACCCAATTAAAAAATGGGCCAAAGAGCTAAGCAGACATTTCTCTAAGGAAGATATACAAATGGCCAACAGTCATATGAAAAAATGCTCAACATCACTCAGCATCTGGGAAATGCAAATCAAAACCACACTGAGATACCGTCTCACCCCAGTTAGGATGGCTAAAATCCAAAAGACGCTGAACGATAAATGCTTGCGTGATTGCAGAGAAAAAGGAATTCTCATACATTGTTGTTGGGAATGCAAAATGGTGCAACCCCTATGGAAAATGGTTTGGAGGTTCCTCAAACAGTTGCAGATAGATCTACCATATGACCCAGCTATCCCACTGCTGGGAATATATCCAAAGGAATGGAAATCATCAAGTCGAAGACATACATGTTCCCCAATGTTCATTGCAGCACTCTTCACAATAGCCAAGCGCTGGAATCACCCCAAATGTCCATCATCGGATGAGTGGATATGGAAATTGTGGTATATCTACACAATGGAATACTACTCAGCTATAAAAACGAAT
>NW_007789185.1:0-2195 GCF_000696425.1 Galeopterus variegatus
AATATCTTGAAGTGTTTATTGCTCAGAATTCAAGTGAGTGTGTCAATATTTTATATTTATGTATGCTTGAAGGGACATGTTTTACTTCTTACTGGAGAAAACAAAACAGGGTGACCTTCATGCTATTGTTTTACCTATGTGACAAAAATATACCTTGCCTTGTTTGGAGGCAAGTTCATATTTATAAATATTTATCGTTTTTTTCTCCACTAAACATATGCAGTAATCACTTACTTGGGAGGCATGTCTTTAATATATTTGGAACTGATTCATTAAAAAACCTGAAAATTATCTTTGGAATGAGAAAAAGATTTAATTCATTGCACACTGATACTTTTATAAAATACAGTAAAAATTTGTAGAAAAATAAAATTAAAAACATATGCAAGATATAAGCCCAACTTTATTAGCAAGAAACATAAAAATACTCTGTGAAATTGCAGTAAAATTTCTAAACTCTTCCTCTCAATTTCTTCACTCCTGTGGACCAGAAACAGTTTGTGGATTGGCACACGAGCCGCATTTAGAATAATAGCACTGGTCAGAGAGATGTCCCAACTCGCTATTGTGGTCGTCTCGCCAAAGCGAATTCTTTGCAATCAATAATTCAACACAACACGTGTCCCTCTCGTGTAATGGTCACTAACGACTTGAATTTTTACTGTGTGTGTTCTAAGGAAGTGGGTTGGCAGGTGGGTAAGAGAAACAGATCAAAGTTTGTTTTCTTCTTTGTAGTAATTACCTTTTCAACTTCCTGTCCTTACATTCAGACTCGCTTTACACCTCCCTGCTCCCTTTAACGAGAATCACTTAGCAAATCAAGCAGCAATATCCCCAAAAGTTCAGAGGGAAATGACTGCATGAGATCTTTCCCGTTCTAGAAAACCTTCCCCTCAGTGACCGAATCTCTGCAGAGTGGCTGGGCATCTGTCAGCTCGCGTATCCTGAGCACCTGCCCACAGAGGCTGTGTGGTGCACTCGTGCCAGCCTTTGCTGGAGCCTTGGAAACACAGGGCTTCTGTACAAATTGCAGTAAACCAGTGATGCATTTTAAGGAATGTATTGATTAAAATCTAATTCTACTCTAGGGGAAGAGTTTCAACAGTGGAGCTTGAGGTGATGAGATTTTACTTGTCTAAACAAACAAATATAAAAGCCTTATTTTGGTTGGGACCTTGAGTCTCAAACTGTGAAAAAGACAACACGTGTGAAGTGCATATCTCCACCCTGTTAAAAATACACGTAGATGGTAGGCTTAGCTTCCTTTGTGGGCCAGGGTAAGGACCTCATACCGGGTGGGGTGGCCTGGCCACTATTTGCATAAACTTTTTATTTCAGGGTTCTAAGAAGTGTGACAGCCAGGGAGCATCCCCCAAAGGTAGTTTTTCATGGCCAGTTACAGACCCGGCACTAGCTGTGTGACCTCTGGTAAGTCTCCCAACCTCTCTGATTCACAGTTTCTATGTCTTTCAGATAAGGGAGCTAGACTTAATCATGAAGCCTACCCTTATGGAGTGCTCACTACATTCCAGGCCCCCAGCTAAGCCTGCTTCATGTGTTAACCTAATTTAATGTTCTCAATCCAATGAGCATGGTGTGATCATTAGACCCATTTTACAGATGAAGCCATGAGGCTCAGGAGATTGTCCCTTGTCCAAGTTCACACAGCAAGAGATGCCGTCTGTGAAGCAGAGAGCAGCTGTTCCCAGACACTGAATCTGCAAACCACTTCCCAGCCTCCAGAAATGTGATAGAGAAATCTCTACTATTTATAAATTACCCAGTTTAGGGTATTTTGTTATAGCAGCCTTGATCTTGGACTTCCCAGCCTCCAGAACTGTGATAGAGAAATCTCTACTATTTATAAATTACCCAGTTTAGGGTATTTTGTTATAGCAGCAGGAACTGACTAAGATAGAGCGTAAATCAACAGTTCATCCTATTTCTTGCTGAGCAGTATTACATATATATATATTACATGGATATACCACAATTAGTTATCCACTCACCTGTTAGTGTTGTTTCCAGTTTTTGGTGATTTCAAATTTAGTTTCTATGAACATTTGTGTGCAAACAAATTTAGTTGCTATGAACATTTGTGTGCAAGTATTTGCATGAACATCATGTGCTGTGGTAGGCAGAATGTTCGCCCCAGATGTCTGTGCTCTTATCCCTGGGACCTGTGACTATGTTGC
>NW_007789186.1:0-2195 GCF_000696425.1 Galeopterus variegatus
TTAAAAAAAAAAAAAAAAAAAAAAAGTACTCACTAGATGCAGACATTTCTCATCAATTTCTTAAGAACAATTCCAAAAATACAAGTTACGAGTTATGCAACATGACACACAAAATGGAGTGTTTTTGCATTAGCCGACTAGGTCATATTTGCAAATACAGGCTCATTCTAAATCTGCTGTGTAGTCAACTTTCCAAAGATCACATTGTACCGATTTCTTATTCTGGGACCCTTGCAATAGCTTTTGGTCTAAACAAAATTCTGAATAACACAACATACACTCTTCAATTTAAAATTTTCTTCTTTTTTTCTTTGGCAGCTGGCCAGCACAATTTACCAAACCCTTGTCCTTGGTGTTACAAGGCCACACTCTAACCAACTGAGCTAACTGGCCAGCCCCTAAAATTTTCTTTACTCCATTTCCTCCCTCCACTTTTCCCAATATAGATAAATATTGGCTCTCTACAGTAAAGTACTGCCATTCACTTTGACAATGCCATAACAGTAATAAACTTACTTTCCATGGTCTCCTAATGCCCTTAAAGAATTCTGGCATCCACATTGGTAACACCACAGCTTCCTTAAGCAACTTTTTGGCTTCTACTAAATCAGCGATATCATCCCTGAAAGAGAAGATATTTTATCAGCAACCCCCTAGATTATATACTATGCAGTCCCTCTTGAGAACCATCAGAAGCACATGATTTTACACTGTTGACAGAATGCTAAGCCTGTCTCTGGGCACTACTGAATTAACACACTATGACAAGCCCCACCAGTATTTATAAATATGTCAACCAGCAAATAGAAAGAGCACAATATGTCAACCAGTATATATAAAGAGCACAATCTGTGTCTTCAATTCTTGGCAATAATGGTTTTCAGCTTGGCTCATGAGAACACAGGTCTAAAGGCCTGCCTTAAGTACGGTTAAGCCATCTCATGGCAAATTCCTGCCCTTATGATGCTCATTCCATAAACCCCATGATTTAGAAACAATGAGCCCATTTTTTAAAAAAAGGAATAAAAAGAGCATAAAGCAAACAAAGGATGCAATAGTGTTGCTTTGCCTCCAACTCTATTAAGATTTGATGCCAAGGTTAAAGAGTACCATAGAGTTTGCTATGAAGTCACCCCCAGACACTAGAACACCTACTACTACTACAAGTACAAGTGGTAATTTTTATTACAAAAATTTCTCTCGGGCTGGCTGGTTATCTCAATGGGTAGAGTGTGGTGCTGATAACACCGGGGTCAAGGGTTCAGATCCCCCAGAACCAGCCGTAAAAAAAAAATTTTTTTCACTGTATAAATATCAAATACCAAAAAAAAAATTTTTAGTAACAACCAAAACCATACCTAATAATCATTAAGGTTTTATAGAAAGTGAGTTCTTATAATTCATTGTGATACATTACAGATCTTTGATGAGAAGTAAAATTAATATAGTTGGGCCACTGCTCTACATTATACTAAATAAGAGCAACATTTATAGGATGCTATATGATATTCAACTGTGTACCCCACAGATACGTACAACCATGTTATAGTAAAAAAAAAAAAAAAAAAAAAAGAAAAAATAAAGCCAAAACAATTTATAAGATGCTATAGATAATAAGCAACACACATGCATAATCAGCATTGCCTTTTTACCATTAGAGGATGTTCCCAAAAGAAGAAAAGATTTCTTTGACCTTATTTCCATTTTACATATAACTAATTAATTTATTAATTTAAAAAATTTTCAGAGAAAAAAATTGGTACAGCCTGAAGCAAAGTGAAGTTTTTTGTGATTCATCCTGCTCGTGCTGTATAGATTCTGATTCTGTCTCCAGGGACTGATCTTCAGTGCATGCCCACATATGCTCCACTTTCTGTTCCAAAAACCTTCATCAGCACCAATTATTTTAATGTGATATGACTTACCATCGAACATTGGGATTCTGAGAAATTATATCCCTTTCCAAAGCTTCTACTAAGTCCTTATCATATCCGGTACTATCAAATTTAGTTGTCTCTGGTTCTGTAACTGCGGCAGGTGATTTATTATTCTACAGCAGGAGAAAAAAAAAAAAGAGCTTTTGATGGAGTCAAAAATTATATTTTGTTTTTGTAAGTCAGAAACAAAGATAGAACTCAAATGATACCCTTTTAAAAGCTAATACAGGGCCGGCCCGGTGGCGCACTGGATAGTGC
>NW_007789187.1:0-2195 GCF_000696425.1 Galeopterus variegatus
GGATCCGAACCCTTGGTGGGAGCGCCACCGCACTCCCAAGCGGCGCACTGTAGCAGTGCGCGCCACCGGGCCGGCCCAACAATTAACATTTTAAAGGGGGTAGTATAAGTACATATTCTTTAAGACCTGGGACTAGCTGACATTTCAACAGGCTAAAGGGTCAGCACAGTAATAGAACTTAACAGGTACTTAGTATGATTATAATTAACTTCAATGTTTGAGGTAAAGTATTAATTGCGTTAAGCAGTATAAAAATTGTTTATCAATACATTGTGATGGATTGCCTCCCTCCTTTTCTCCTTCCCTTTGATAAGGATAATTTTTTATCCCATTTCATAGAAAACAACAAACAAGAACAGCAGTACTCAAACGGGTAAAAGAAGTAAAGGCATGAATTCCTAGGAGATTTTTAGCTTATTGATAAAGATATTTTCCTTTATCATGCTTTCTTCACCAGAGTTCGAGATTAGATTTATCTCTCCTTTGTCTCAAAATACTCCTGGTTTTGGTTATTTTCTTTCTTTCTTAGGCTCTGATGAATTGCATTTTCCTATAAAGCATCTTAAATACAATTATATTGTGTAGTAGTATTCAGATAGGTGAAGTAACTTGGGCAACTTCACAAACATGATATGTAGCAGGTGTTTTCCCAAACCTATGTCTGGATGACTCCAAAGTATTTGTTCTTTCCACCATACAATACTACTGTGGCAGTGAGAACTAAAACCGTCTATTTCCGCACAGCTTACTGTCTACATTGGCATGATTGTCCTATTTGGCTCTCTTTACTAACTTCACTATTCCACTGTTTTCATCAACAGACTTTACTGTTCTAAGGAATCTTTCCCAGGAAAATAAAATAGTTTTATAGTTCATAGCAGGGATTTTTTGGAAAAAACCATTTAGGTGAACATCACAGAGTAGCCTCAAATGACTGCTTACTCCCCAAGACTCTTCTTGTGCAGCAAAGCCCTCTCCTTGCTCTTTCCACCAACACTAAACTATTACATCACGATCTTTACTTAATCCTCATCAGGCCCCTGCATTGAAAGAACTGTCTTAAGATCTAGATTCTGAAGGCAGATTTCTGCCTTGCCGTGGTCAGCAAAAATCTCTACTCTGCCTTATCTTCAAGTTGGTTTGTTGATATTTTCAGGCAGCCAGCATTTGAAGGTGGTTAGGCCTTGCATTTCTTTAATTTCATGGAGTTTCTAGGATGTAAATGCTAAGTGGATATCTGTTGGTTAATTATGAAAGAGAGAACACACTGTCCCCTTATCTCCGTTCTTAGATCTTCTTACTAGTTGTGGGATCTGAGTAAAGTTACTTTTTTTCAGCTTTTCCTCTGGGAGACGATGATCTAGGGCACAGGGTGGTAGTGGGAATTAATGAGATAGTATCTTCAAAAATGTGCTGCAGAGTGCTATGTGAAGGCGGAATAACTTTGTCACTGGTGCAAATCATTCACTGTCAAACAGAACCCAGGTTTCTGGCTGGACCCTGGAAGTGCTGCTGGGGAAGGCCTCGTGGGTGAGGATGATTCTCAGGTTCCTGCTGTAAAGGATGGGGTGGTTGTGAACTGCTTTCTCAGCTGCAGAAACAGGACCCAAGCAGGGGAGAGGTGGAGGCTAGAAGTAAGAAAACATGGAGGTAATGGGTGGGCCCCTTTCTGTGGCATTAACACTCCTTGGCATGTGTTTTCTTCAGGCATGTGTCTTTGGATCATCTTTCTTTTTTTCTAAGTGACCTCATCTATGCTAAAGCTTTGGTCACGGCTAGAGACGGAATATTTGTGTCCCATCCAAAATCATATGTTGAAACCTAATCCCCAGTGTGATGGGACTAGGAATTAGCACCTTTGGGAGGTGACTAGGTCACAAGGGCTGAACCCTCACAAATGGGATTAGTGCCCTTATAAAGAGACCCTGGAGAGCTCCTTCCACCATGTAAGGATACAGCAAGCAGTTGGCTGCTCATGAACCAGGAAGAGCACCCTCTCCAGAACTCTACCATGCTGATACCTTGATCTTAGACTTCCAGCCTCCAGACTGTGAGAAATAAATGTTGTTGAGCCACCCGGTCTATGGTATATTTATTCTAGCAGTCCAAAGGAACTAAGATACTAATCCTACATCGATGATTTCTAAAACATTAGCTCCATCTCAGATCTTGAGTTTGACTTAAGTCCCATTCAT
>NW_007789188.1:0-2195 GCF_000696425.1 Galeopterus variegatus
TTCTCTCTTCTTTTTTTTTGTTAGCCGTGCTAGTGGTTTGTCGATTTTATTTATCTTTTCAGGAGGTCTGTGAATAGAACTGAAGTGGAAACCTGTTGTTTTTGTCTTCCCAGAACCCCCTTTTCCTTGGGGAATGGTGGTCCTTCCATTCCACATGGTCCCGATGGGCTGGGAACCATTGTGATGCAGACCCCCATGCCCCCCTGCAATCTTTCACCACCACAGGAGTGGGCAGGTGACCCAGGCTGGAATATAGAGTTCCACCCTCCTCTAACAGTGATTGGTCAGAGGTAGGAATAAGACCCAATCCAAAATTGTCTCTGAATTTATAAATGTATGTTGAAAAACTGAAGTCTGTTTTGTCTGGTGGGCTTCCTACGCTAGAAGGCTAGAGGTCTCTTAGTGGCATTCTGCCCATTATTCGACAGGGAGTGTCTGCAAAATGAAGCTAACACACAAAGGAAATCAGAGCCAAAACATTTTGGAATTTTAAGCTTCAATGGAAAGAGAAAAATCAATCCTAAGATCCTGGATCTAGCTGTGCCTGAAGCCAGTCACCTCTGGACTTCCCAGTTATGGGAGTCAATAAACTCTGACTGGGATGTAAGCCCAGTCTTAGTTTCTATCATTTACATCCAAAGAAGTCCTGACTGATGTTAAAAAAAAAAAAAGCAGTCTTTGTGGGCTTAAAATAAATATACTCAGAACTATGCACTGCATTGCATGCTGTAGGTAAAAAGTAAACTTTACTGATGGTGACTGTATGACAATAGATAAAATGGATGTCTTCGTCTTCGTATCTAACACAAAACATTAAGCATGTGCCTGCATCATTGTCCATAAAAGTGAATGAACTTAGAAATAGTTTTTAATTCAGTTTTGTGCTGCAAGAACAAACCTAGAGAACATTTAAATAATGTAATTTTAAAGATTTGGAGAGCCCTTGTCAGTAGGCACTTGTCCTTTCTTTATTTTCACACAACACAGAAGGAGGGTAGTTTGTAACAAAATTGGACTGATGAATTGCTGTAGGGAAACAAAGCTGGGGTGTCTGCCAGGATCACGACAATGCCCCAGCAACGAAGCCCATGCCAGCCCCTGCCCAGCATAGCCAACCTATCCAGGAGTACAAATGCTTTACCCAAGCTTGGGCAATCAGAGGCTGTCTGCCTGGAGTCTGAAGCTGGAACAGAGAGACACAGACTGAAAATCGGGGGCTCTGGGTCACATTGAGAGCCTGTCCTAGCGAGAATCACCGTAAATTTCTGCTTCCGAGTTTCAGGGGCTGTGCTTGTTTCTGCCTTTCTAATTCTTGATTGTCTATTTATTCCTCCAATCCTATGGGCCCTCCCTACATATTTTTCCAGAATGTTTTTTCTTCATTTAACCAGCATCAGGTTTTGTTGCTGACAATTAAAGAAACTTTGCTAATTCACACGGATGAGAGAAGAGGACAACATAGGGTGGATATCATATCACTGCCCCTGGGGTCCATCAGCACGCCCACCTCCCAGTGGTGTCCTGAAATCCAAGCCCCCAAAGCCTCTCAGACTCCAGTACTTTCCAGAGATGCAACTATTTCACATCGTTATGTAGAACAGTTTAGCTATTCTGTTGAGTTTCTCTCTGTCTCAAACATCTCCTCTCCAGAATAGGATTTTAACTTGACATTTGCACACTCTGACATCTTGTGTTTTTCATAAAATAAAAGACCAGCTTGACTCCAGGGATGAATTCTGCTTCTACCCTGACAGAGAAACTAACTGTTGGCAGCTTTAAAATATCAGGGTTTTTTTTGCTTCTAGCCCTAAAGATTTCAGACATATTAAAGTCAGACTCACAGTACCCCTCTGCATAGAAAAACCCATTCGCAGGCTTTTCTTGGAACACCATATCGCACCCAGAGAGGCACATCTGGGTTTCTTGCTTTCTGGTCATCTTGCAAAATTGTTTCCTCCCTTGAGAATTTGGTACCTCCCTTGATGCTCCAGGCTTCTCCTACAATTCCCATGACACTGGTCTTTTGCTTGTCTCCAAGCTCTATGAGAAATTCAGAGTCAAGGTCTGGCCAGTTTACTCAGTTGGAGCATGGTGCTGATAACACCAAGGTCCAGGGTTCTATCCTTGTACTGTCCAGTGAAAGAAAGAAAGAAAGAAAGAAAGAAAGAAAGAAAGAAAGAAAGAAAGAAAGAAAG
>NW_007789189.1:0-2195 GCF_000696425.1 Galeopterus variegatus
ACTCCTGGAATTTCCTGAGTAGTGGAGGTGATAGAAGCATCTTTTATTATTCATAATAAGCATCTTTCAATGGCACCTGAGTTTATGTTAATAAAGTGACTCTTAGTGGGCCCCTAGATAACTTGAAGATGGGGACTGGTTGCTGGAAAAATTAACCATGTGATTAGAGGGTTGGAACTTTCAGCCCCACCCCTAAATAGGGTGAAGGTGGGATGGGGGAGGTTGGAGATTGAGTTAATCACCAGTGGCCAGTGATTTAATCAGTCATGCCTATGAAATGGGATCACTGTAAAATCCTCTAAATAATGGGATTCAGGGAGCTTATGGGTTTTTCAATGCATCCTTGTGTGGGGACAGTGTTGCACCCCAACTTCATGGGACAGAATCTCCTGCACTTGGGATCCTTCCAGAGCTCATTCTATGTACCTCTTTATTTGGCTCTTCATTTGTATATTTTATAATATCCTTTATAATAAACTGGCAAATGCAAATAGAGTGTTTCCTCCAGTTTGTGAGCTGTTCTTGCAAATTATCAAACCTGAGGAGGGTGTAGTGGGAATTCTGATTTATAGCTGTTTGGTCAGAAGTACAGGTGGCAATGTGGGACTTGTGAAGTGAGGGCAGTCTTGTGGGACTGGGCCCTTTTATCCTGAGAAGAGTCTGACGCTAACTCTGGGCGGTTAGTGTCAGAATTGAATTGAATTATGGGACATTCAATTGGAGAATGGGCTATTGGTATGAAAGAAACACACACATTTGGTGTCAGAAATGTTGTCAGAAAACAGCTGATATGGTAACTCTTACGTTTAACATTTTGAGGAACTGTGAAACTGTTTTCTAAAGTGTCCACACCATTTTTCAATTCAGTTCTCCAGTTTCTCCACATCTTTGTCAACACTTGCTATTTTCCTTTTTAAAAAAATTCTACCTACCCTAGTGGGTATGAAGGGGTATCACATTGTGGGTTTGGTTTACATTTCCCTGATGGCTGAAATGTTGGACATTTTTTCATGTGCTTGTTGGCCATTTGTATATCTTCTTGGGAGAAATATCTATTTAGGTTCTTTGCCCATTTTTTAATGGGTTGTTTGTCTTTTTGTTATTGACTTGTTAGAATTCTTTGCGTATTTTGGATAGTAGCCCCTTAGCAGATGTATGATTTACACATCTGCCATTTTCTAAGTTGTCTTTTCACTCTCTTGATAATATCCTCTAATACACAAAAGTTTTTAATTTTGAAGTATAGTTAATCAGTTTTTCTTTTGTTATTCATGCTTTTGGTGTTATATCTAAGAATGCATTTTCAGATCCAAGGATGTGAAGATTTACTCTATCCTTCTAAGGGTTTAATGGTTTTAGTTTTTATCTTAGGGATCAATCCATATTGAGATAATTTTTGTATATGGTATGAAAAGGGGTCCATCTTTCTGCATGTGGCAATTCAGTTGTCCCATCTTCATCTGTTGAAGAAACCATTCTTTCCCAATTGGATGTTCTTGCACCCTTGTTGAAAATCAATTGACCACAAGTGGCTGGGTTTATTTTTGGACACCCAGTTTGATTCCATTGGTCTATATATCTATCTTTATGTCAGTACCACATGCTGTTTTGGTTACTGTAGCTTTGTCGTACATTTGTAGTACATTTTGAAGTCAGGAAGTGTGAGTTCTTAAAAAAAATTTTTTTTTAAGAACTTGCAATTCCATGTGAAACTGAGGATCCATTTCTGTGAAAAAAGACCAATAGTACATTTTCAAGTCAGGAAGTGTGAGTTCTTAAAAAAAAATTTTTTTTAAGAACTTGCAATTCCATGTGAAACTGAGGATCCATTTCTGTGAAAAAAGACCATTGAAATTTTGATAGGGATTGTATTGAATCTGTAAATCACTTTCAGTAGTATTACTATTTTAACAATTTTAAGTCTTACAGTCCAATAACAGGGGTTGTCTTTCCATTTATTTAGGTTGTCTTTAATTTCTTTCCACAATGGTTTGTAGTTATCAGTGTATAAATCTTTCACTTCCTTGGTTAAATTTATTTCTATTTATTGTTTTGGATGGTGTTACAAATGAAACTTTTTAAAATTTCATTTTTGCGATGTTCAGTGCTATTTTCTGTCTTTATCTTGTATCCTATAGCTTTGCTGAACTCCTTTGTTGACTCCAATAGTTTTCTAGTGTATTCTTTGGGTTTTT
>NW_007789190.1:0-2195 GCF_000696425.1 Galeopterus variegatus
GTGTGTGTGTGTATTTTCAGAAGCATACCTTTTGGGTACTGTGATCCATGCAGAATCTTGACCCCTTAAGTTAGGTAACCAGAGCATTGTGTCAGTGAAACCCAAATTCAACCCTGTCATGCACAGATTGCCAAATTCCTGTCACCCAACCCCTGGCCAGCTTTTCCATAAGGAATAAACTTGGTAATAAGAGAATGCCTCGCTCAACAGAGTTAATGACAGTACTCTGAACACTGACTATGTGCCATACTACTATTCTAAGCATTTTACATGATTAACTCATAATACCCTAAGATCTGTTAATATATTAATTTACTTAAAGATTAAACTAACAAGTGACTGATGATTCCTACCCCATTCTCCAATCTAGACAAGAGGGCTAAAATGTATAATGGGGAAAATAAGGCACATGTAAGTTAATTAACTTGCTCAAGGTCATAAATGTAGTAAGTGACAGAGCCAAGAGACGACCACATGAACACAGGCTGTCTGGTTCCAAGGTCCTATGCACTTATATGTTTGTGACTGATACAGTAGTTTAAGGAGTATGTCCTGAAATTTGGGTTAGGACTCTCATCTTCACATGTAGTCAACTCTCAGTTATTAGGGTAACCTGCAACTTGACCAGAGTGCTGATTTTAAAAATCTATAAAATAGGCAGTGAAATTTAATTAAATTTCTATAAATCACAGAAAACCACCCAGTAACTGATTATCACCACTGCACTGCTCTGGGCAGCCATAATCACATTTGGGATCAAAATCTATTGGTGTATTGCTATTGTGGGTAGGAAATCCTCTGCCTATGTAAATGAAGAAGAGAGAGGACAGAGTGAAAGAGAAATGTGAGAGCCTCCACGTCAAAGCCCAGGGATGCCCTAAAAACTGTGGAACTTGGAGTTGACAGGTCTCATCTTAAAACTTTTCCGTTAGTTACTAGATTCATCTAGGAGCTCACCTTTAGGAGTGTGAAGGGCACCCTGAGGACTGATGAGAAACATTTGGGAGACCTACCAAAGGAACTGAATAATTTAGCCTCTGAGCTGAGTGGCCCACCTGTGAGCTTGCTTGCATTAGGAGGGTCTTGGAAGAAGAGAATGGCATGGATGGGGAGGAGTGGCATCCAGCTAGCAGAGGCAAGATCATGCATAGTGCTTAATCATGTGTTCCAGGGGTATTAGTATGAATTTCTCTCTAAAAAACAAGTTCCCCATAGTCAAAGGCTAGTTTAAAAAAATAAATAGGTTAATTGATCTCACACAAATTTCAAATCTTCACTAAGTTGATATTCATCATTAATCTCCAATGAGAAGATGTGGTATGAAGCTTTTTCTTTTGCTATTTAACTGAGGAACTCTTTTTTTCAAAGAACATGTCACAGGGCAGTTACAACGAGGAGCATATTTTGGAAGTACTGGCTTAGATTTACGTCAGCTGTGCATTTTAGAATGCAAAGACCTCTGATGTATAGATTTACCTAGTATTTATAAAATGGAGACCTCTATTAACTGAACCTTTCAACAGAAATCTTTTTGACTCCTTTTGGGAGGTGATTTATGTGAATGTAAATTCTGTGAGAGCAGGGCATTTATGGTAGCTATCACATCCCGGGATCTAGGACAGAGCCTGGTCCATGCACATGCAATAAATGATAGAATGAGTAAAGAAATAAATGAATAAAAGGACAAGTTAATGTTTTGCATTTCTAAACTATGGGACTTGTATTATTTTTACACTTTTACATTAATTCCACAAAATGGAAAGTATTTCTCTAGATATTGGTCAAATTTAGAATGCATATTTATATTACCAACTAAATTAATTTCTACCTAATTGTGACTAACAGTAACTTGAGGAAGCAATAGATAACTTCTGATCCCCCTCCAACATCCCTTTTTGCTCTGCTTAATAAATAGATGGCTGTACACAGCAGAATTGTAATTCTTTCTGTTGCTACCAACTTACCAATGATCTTATTGGTATTTTTATTTTGAGAGGACACCCGCTGACAAATGAGAGGCACTGACCAGCAAACTGATATTTTACCAAAAGCACATGATATACTTTAAAAACAAAAAACCCAGATCTGAACCCTAAGGGAATTTACATATTAGTATTTCATGATCAACAGCATATGTAATTTTGTAATTTTCAAATTTTCACAGATTTTATTACCAGTTGTTAAAAAAGTGAGAG
>NW_007789191.1:0-2195 GCF_000696425.1 Galeopterus variegatus
TTTTTTTTTTTTGCTCTACTCTGCCAAAAAACTGATTTGTCTAATGAGGTCATTAAAAAGAAGCATGAAATATGTTCAAAAGAGTCTGGAATTTTGTGCTGTGATAGCAGTATCTGAGCTGCCTGAGCACTTATAAAAAACCATTAAAGAAGCTGGTGTGCTTATTAAATCTAACCAAAAAAGTTTCCTTTATTCATTGTAATTGAAGAGTCTTTAGTATAACACTTGCCTGCCAAGAATCACAGATGATCTAGTAGGACAGAGTCTAATAATAAATTTTGGCACTTGGAGACAGGTCCTAGTTCTGTAAAGTCCCTTGCTCCCTTTCCTGAATAGGAATTTTTCCAGCAAAAGAAAAGTGGTTGGGTGAACCTGGTATGTCCCCTTAAACTCATCCCCACCCACTCACAGATACACATATATTTTTCCTAAAGTAGTTAGTGGATCTTCTGGGTTAAACAACAATTGCATGATAACTAATACTACCAGTTGGCTAACTTTTGGTTGTAATATAACCTAATTTTATTCTATAAATATATGGTCTAAAATCATATTCCCATTCAGCAGGAGTTGGAGGCAAAATCATTCGGTGGTTAGATCTTATAAAACTTATGTTCAGCCAAAGTATTACTCTCTTCTATCTGTAACCAAACTGGGGCAGTTTTCCAGTTGTCCTCAAAACGAGAAGCCAGAATTGCAGATAGGACTTCAAAAGGGGTCTAACTGATGCAGAGCACAGTGAGGCCTCACATCTAAGAGACAGGCTTCTATTAATGCATAAGTAATTTGTCTTGGAGTGGAATTGTTTGCAACCAGATTAACAAAGTTTTGTGTCTACAGTAAACACTGACCTATAAAAACAGCTTTGTAAGCAAAAATCTCCTTTGTGATATGGGTAATTATAATGAGTTTTCACTGATTTACCACAAAGTCAAGTCTGCCCTGGAAAATCAAGTTGGACTCAGAGATGTGTGGTGTGTTTGTAATGCAGCGTCCTTCCACTGGAAAACTCCAGCTTGAATGGGGAGGATGACCAGGGTCCTCCAGGATATGTTCATTTGGAATTTACAGAGGAGGTTGTCTTCACTGTTGCCTCTAATTTTCCAAACTCCTTTTTCTTTTCTGTGTTGTTTAACTGATATCTTCGTATTTACATATGCAGAATAGAATGTTTCCACTTGAGGTTTAAATTTTGTCTTTCCTCTTTCTCTTTTCTCTCCCAGTATTCACATTTAAGCTCCAACTAAAAGCTCCTTTACCCTCTTTAAGGTGAAGCTGACATTTATCCCTCTTTTCCATGAACTTCCTTCCTATGTCCGAGGACAAGGAATGTGTCTTACAATTCTTTTGATGTCTCCCATCACTTAGAATGGTACAGACAGTCAGCTATTATGTGTCTAGACTGGTGAAGTGATACCAAAGCAATTTCTTGGCTAAAAATATTTTGTAGATGAGAACTTGCATACATACTGCACAATTAAATGAAAAATTGCAAGTAAAATCTTCTTGTTTAAGAACTGAGAATATTTCTGTTTATATTTCTATATGACATTTCTTAATTAGCTCTTGCTCATCCTTCAGAATTCATCTCAAGAGAAAGCCTGGCTTTTGTGGGTGTCATGCCTCACCCCCACCTCCAGGTTTGGACATCTTTCTTCAGCATGCTTGGACCTTCTTTGTCACAAGTCTTCACATTGTTGAAGTGCCCTTGATTTGCTCCTATTTCTCTCCCCTTGTGTTATGAATCCTTTGAGGGAAGGAACCATCTTGTATACTGGATGGAATAGACAGCCTGGCACATAGTAGGTATATGATGGAAAGTAGGAACAAAAATGAAAATCATAATATGTACTTCTCTGTTTCAGGATTTGAGATTCATGCACATAAGAATAGCTGGGGGAGCTTGTAAAACAAAATACAGATTTCTGTATTCTGCCCTTCTGTGTCCACTCTCCCCAGGAGATTCTAATTCCTCAGGATGGGGGTAATGACCAAGAACATAAATGTTTGACAATATACACTGAGTTTTGACAGAGGTAAAGGGTAAGAGCCATTGATCTAATTTCTCCTAGGAGCAGAAGGGATACTGATAAATTTTGCCTCTGAATTCATAGACAACTGCAGTGAACTCGAGGCTTCAGAAGCTGTGCCTCACTTTGGTTGGTTATGAGTCAGTGTTTGGGGATCTAGAGAGA
>NW_007789192.1:0-2195 GCF_000696425.1 Galeopterus variegatus
TTTATTCAGGAACTATTGTAATAAGAGAAAAAGAGACCTCTCTATATAGAGCTGGGCTCAATTTCAAATGCAGCAAGGACAAGTGGGGATCAGGTTGGGGGTCAAAGGGTTCATGGATGGAAAATTACTAAGAGGAGACAACACGGGTATGGAGAATTCTAGCAAAACTGACCTGACTTGAGATTCTCACTGAAGGCAGGCCAGGGTGATCACATAGGAAATGTGGGGGAGTCTCAATAAACTGACTTGCAGGACTCTTAATGAAACTGGGCTATGTGGGCCTGCACACAAGACCCAAAGATGTATGTCAGTGGAGAAAAGGGCTTAGAAGAGGCTGATTAAAATTTGGTCAAGGAGAGAGTCTTTAGTATAAGTCAAGCATTGGGCAGAGCAAATAAAATTCAGTTAGAAGACAGAATCAATCCATGAAATCAATTTTATTTTTTTCCGTAAATATTTATTGAGCATCCATATATGTCAGGCAATGTGACGAGTGCTAGAAACACAAAGAAGAAAATACAATTCTGACCTTTGAAGAACTCAATACCTAGCAGCTTTCTATAATTCAAGAAGAGAAATTATATGCTAAAAGTATGAACAGACAGAGAAAATGTGCAGTGAGGAAAGAGCCATCAGGAAGACTCATGAATAGAATGATACTTACTGAGATAGAAAGAGGTCAAGGAATTGGGGAGGATGACAACCTGGGTATTGGGGTGGTTGTGGGCTGAGATTTCCAGGTAAAGTTTATATCATATGCATAAGAAGGAACCTGACCAACTGCGGAGATTAAATGCTGTAGTTTAAGTACTGGAGCTAAAGAGATTCTGGAAGTGGCAGGAGATGAGACTAAGTAGGTGGGGGATGGCTCCTGAAGGGCTCTGGATCTCATCCTAATGAGATAGGCCTTCATGACAAGGAGGAGTAATTAAAAGATTTGAAGCAGGGAAGTTTTATAATGGGACATTGTTTCATTGCTATTATTGCTCTTTTTTTTTTTTTAAGTCACTCTGCTAGTAAAAGTGGTATAAATGAGAAGATCAAGATGAGTTAGAAATATATTCCAGAGAAGAGATTGTATTTGCATGAACTAAGATGCAGGCTGAGGGGAGAAATATGAAAGGATTCATGAAATAAAAATGTATAGTTGACAGGACTTGGTTACTCAGAGGAGGAAAAATGATGTAAAAAAGAGATAAGGTATTAAAGATACCTCTAAGGCACAATGTTCCCCTCTAGGTGGGAATCCAGAAAGTCAACACTGAGGTTTCATTGGAGCCAGCCTGCAAAGGATTGATAAGGTTTCAGTAGCCAGTAATGGAGGCAAATAACACTTTATGTAGAGGGACCTTACCCGCAAGGGCGCCAATTTGATGGTGCACATGTAGAAAAGAATAATTTGGAACACTGTTTGGGCAGCTCAGCCAAATATGCCAGTCAGGTTCCACTATGCAAAATGGGTTATGATTTATTCATCTAGAATTTTCTATTAAACCACTTGCCTGTATTGATGAATTACTGTGATCTACTTGCTATTGTCCAGTGATATTTCATAATAAATAAGAAAATTATATAATATTCTGTTACTCCATAATATCTTAATTATTTTGTGTCAAGTGTTGAAAAATTTGCATGCATTATATATTATATATATGAGTTACTGTGATCTACTTGCTATTGTCCAGTGATATTTCATAATAAATAAGAAAATTATATCATGTTCTGTTACTCCATAATATCTTAATTATTTTGTGTCAAGTGTTGAAAAATTTGCATGCATTATATGTGGAAATGTACCATTGGTATCATTGTCAGCTTGCGGCCTCATTTGTCTAATAGATATAGCCAAATTATTGAACGGTACTGCACTTCCACAGAGCCAGTGGTTTGAAGACAAATGAAACTGAGAACCTTTGCTACCCCTTTCTTTTCTTTTTTTTTTGGAAAGGAAAGAAAGGAATTGTACAGGTTATCCTCCATTTGATACCCCTAGATCCCTCCTGTCCCTCTCTGCCCCTCTGTTCCTGCTGTTTGTGTTGGGGGCTGACCTCTAGAACTGCATTACCCATGCCTCCCTGTCTTTTGGCATCTGATTGAATTCACCCAATGAGAGTATCAGCAGGTTACATGAGAACAACAGAAAACAGAGGTCAGAGCCTTTCTTCCCCCACTCCTTGACTGATTCAGCTCCACAC
>NW_007789193.1:0-1056 GCF_000696425.1 Galeopterus variegatus
GGAAAAAAAAAAAAAAAAAAAAAAAAAAAAAAAACCAGCCACAATGAGATACCACTTCACATCTGCTAAGATGGCTACAATCAAACAGATGTATAATAACAAATGTTGGCAAACAGATGGAGAAATTAGAACCTTTTCCTACGTTGGTGGTGGGAATGTAAAATGGTGCAGTTACTTGGGAAACAATTTAGCAGTTCCTGAAAAACGTTAAATTTAGAGTTATCATAAGACCCAGCAATTCCACTCCTAGGTACATATCCAAAAAGTTTGGAAAACACTTGCCCGGGCAAAAAGTTATACACAAATGTTCATAGCAGCATTATTCACAGTAGTCAAGAAGTGGAAATAACCCAAATGTTTATTAATGGAGTAATGGATAAATAAGCTGAATGATACTCATCCATGGTTCACCCATGCTACAACATAACCCGTAAAAGCAGACAGACTCAAAAGACCACGTATTATAGAATTCTGTTTTTATGAAACATCTGGAATAAGCCAATCCACAGAGTAGAAAGTAAGTTAGTGTTTGCCAGAATCTGGGGGGAGGGAGGAATGGGGAGTGATTGCTAATGGACAGATATAGGATTTCTTTTTAGGGATGATGTAATGTTCTGGAATTAGATGATGATGATGGTTTCACAATTTTGTGGATATATAAAAAACCCCTAAACTATACACTTCAAAGGGTGAATTTTATGGTATATGAATGATATCTCAATAAAAAATAAACAATTCTTGGGCCGGCCCGGTGGCGCACTGGATAGTGCGCCGCTTGGGAAGTGCGGCTGCGCTCCCGCCCGAGGGTTCGGATCCCACATACAGGCCGGTTCCCGCTCGCTGGCTGAGCGAGGCGTGGGGGCAACACCGCGGGTTGCAATCCCGTTGCCGGTCCCCAGTCCGGTGCGGGGGCAACACTGAGGGTTGCGATCCGTTGCCGAGACACGGGAAAAGACAAAAGACAAAAAAAAAAAAAAAATTCTTTAAAAATGTAGAATAGATCCAGAAGGGAGAATTTGTCATTTGAGTTTTTAAATCAGTGCTTATGAAAAGTCA
>NW_007789194.1:0-2195 GCF_000696425.1 Galeopterus variegatus
GTTGTGGTTGGGACCATCATGTGCACTGTACGTGTTTAGCAGCATCCCCACTGCATGTGAGTAACACCCCCTCCCTGTTGTGACAACAAAAAATGCCTCCAGACATTGACAATATCCCACTGAGATCAAGGTCTCTACTGGTTAACAAGCACTGCTCTATGAGAAATTAACAGCCTGATTTTTCATCTTTAGACTTGAAAACAGAAGTTGATTTTCAAAATTATACACTACTTTGAACTCACAGAAAGACATATAACTCACATTTCCAGGCCATTTGAAGACAGAAAATCTTATTATCATAATAACTATTTGTTTTCACACTGGGATTTAGCAATTTTCATATCCTGCACATCTTTCAGATCAGTTGAGGAATGGGAAGGATACCTGGCTGTGTTGGTCTCTAGTCTGGATTCTCTGTCCTCTCAGATTACCCAACAGGTGCCTCGGCAGTCATGTACATATCTGCCAATGGCAGGGGAGAGAGAGAATAAATAAGAGGTTTATCACCCTCTCTTTGCACTTGTTATGTGTCAAAGGCCTTGAAGGTATGTGTGTCTCATTAAAAAATTTCCACCCTCCTCTCCCACTCCGCCTCATAATACTTAAGTTTTGTAAGAACTGAGGTGTTTGAAGATTCCCTTTTTAGAACAAATAGAGGAAAATTTATTTATGTTTATGGATGTTGTTAAATTGAAAATACAATGCAATGTACGTGTGTATTTGCAGTGTTCCACCTGTACAATATGACTTACTGTTTTTTTAACTTTGCATTTTATCACAGTCATTTTTCATGTCATTAAACATTATTTAAAATGATCATTTTAATACTGTGTATTCTCCATGACATGTGCACCATAAATTTGACCATTCTCCTCTTATTTGATGCTAATTCTAAGCTTAAATATTATCAATAATGCTGATATACAACAGTGGGAATTTTGAAAAATAATTTTCAATGCACGTCTTTAATCAGTTCTTCAAATAAAATCAAAGAATTAAATTCATTTACCAAATAGATCTTTCTAAGGGTGAAGAGTCATAGTTACTAAGAGATTGTACTAAACAATAAAAATTTCCTAAACCAAGGCCAATACTGAGATTATAATTAACAAGGCAACTATATTAATTTTATGGAAAATTGCTAACTTAGAGTTTAAAAACTACTTTCTTCACATAATATCTGCATATAAAACATATACACTTGTGGGCAAGCAAACTCAAATAAGCGTATCTTTCAGCATTTCAGTACTAAACTTAGAGAAGGGTAATACATAATCAGCATTTCAGTATTAAACTTAGAGAAGGGTAATACATAGTTTAAGAATTATTTCTGAGGAACCAAATAATAGACTGTCAATTAAAGAGTCTTCTCCCCGCCAAAAATAGGATTTGAATTAGATACATCAAAAGGGCTAATTACATGATACTTTAATCTCTTTCCTAATGAATCAGTGCCAAGATCTCAATTGTAAAAGACAACTTAAAAATATATATAAGTTCTTATAAATGTTAATGTTTATGTATGATTCTTGAAGTAAACTGTGAGCTGTATGGATCTGTAATTATACAATATCTGAATTTTTCATAAATTTTGAAATAGAAGTCCTAATAATGTCTGATAAATAACTATCTCACTTCTTCTAATGTCTTTTTACAGGAGAGACCCAAAACTAAATTTTAGGTCATGTAATGGAGAATAACTTATTAGTTTTTTTCCTCCAACACCAAATAAAGTGGGGACATGGGTGAGGAGAACTGCAGCACTGTGACAGAGTTCATTCTCCTTGGATTATCTGATGACCCTGAGCTGAAAGTCTTCCTCTTCCTGCTGTTCCTTGTCATCTATGGAGTCACAGTTTTGGCCAACCTGGGCATGTTTGCACTGATTCGAGTCAGCTCTCGCCTCTGCACCCCCATGTACTTTTTCCTCAGCCACTTGTCCTTTGTGGATTTTTGCTACTCCTCAACCATTGTGCCAAAGATGCTGACTAATATATTAAACAAGGACAAAGCCATCTCCTTCCTGGGGTGCATTGTGCAATACTGCTTGTTTTGCACATACGCGGTCAGTGAGTCCTTTCTACTTGCTGTGATGGCCTATTACCGCTTTGTGGCCATCTGTAACCCACTGCTTTACATGGTCTCCATGTGTGAGAAGGTCTGTGGAGAGCTGGTGTCTTGCTGCTACCTCTGTG
>NW_007789195.1:0-319 GCF_000696425.1 Galeopterus variegatus
AAACCACGACACTGACCGCACAGCTAGGTCACAACCACATCGCTTTATTTATTTATGTATTTATTTATTTTAATTTGTTTTATTTATTGAATCAAAATCAATTATACATATTTTGGGGGTTGAACATTGATATGTTGATTAAATCAATATTACTAGCATATACATTGTTACAAATCGTAATTATTCTTTATGCCCCTTATCCAATCTCTCCCCATCCCCTCCTCTCTCTCCCCTCCCCCTTCTAGATTTCTTCTCTCCTTCTGAAAGAATAATGGTTACTCTGTTAACTTGTTGCCTAGATGATCTGTCCAATGCTGAG
>NW_007789195.1:1301-2195 GCF_000696425.1 Galeopterus variegatus
TTTGTGGAGAGAGACATCCTCTTCTTTTCTCTGTCTCTGCTGGTGACTCTCCTTGTGTCAATGCACTCCAGTGGTTGGCAGACCATCTGTGTGGTGGCTGTGGCATCTAGTCGCTTTCGCGGCAGCCATGGTTATTGTGGAGGCTGAAGTGGGCCACCCACATGGAGGTGCTGCTTTTGGTATGCTCCTTGGCAATGGTGGTAAGCCTGGTTGTGGGGTGTGTCTGGTCCCCTTCTCCTTGCCTCTGGTCCCTGGGCAAGCCCCAAGGCACTGGTGCCATGTGCCTGGTTGTGGGAGGTGTGTCTGGTCCCCTTCTCCATGTCTCAGGTCATTAGGCAAGACCCAAGGAGCTGGCTCAGTGTGCCTGGTTGGGGGAGAGGGGTCCAGTCCCCTTTTCCATGCCCTGAGTCTCTGGGCAGGCCCTGAGGCGCTGGCACAGTGTGCCTGGTTGTGGGAGGGGGGTCTGGTCTCCTTCTCCATGCCCTGGGTCCCCGGGCGGGCCCTGAGGCACTGACATAGTGTGCCTGGTTGTGGGAGGGTGGTCCAGTCCCTTTCTCCATACCCTGGGTCCCCGGGCGGGCCCCATGGCACTGGCATGGTGTGCCTGGTTGTGGGAGAGAGGTCTGGTCCCCTTCTCCTTGCCTTGGGTCACTAGGTGGGTCCCCAGGTGCTGGTACGGTGTGCCTGGTTATGGGAAGAGGGTCCAGTCCCTGGCTCCATACCTCAGGTCACTGGGCAGGACCCGAGGTACTAGCTAGGTGTGCCTGGTTGTGGGAGGGGGGTCTAGTCCCTTTCTCCGTGCCTCCAGTCCCCAGGTTGGCCCTGAGGCACTGGCACAGTTTGCCTGGAAGTGGGAGTGGGGTCCAGTCCCCATATCCGAGCCTCTGGTTCCCA
>NW_007789196.1:0-2195 GCF_000696425.1 Galeopterus variegatus
AAAAAAAAAGTTGTTGCTTTCACAGCATCAGTCAGAGCATTAGAAAAACCAGTGGCGGAATCTTGATTGAATTAGGCTGTGTTTATAATTAGGAAATGCCAAGGCCTGAAAAACATCGAGAAGTGGTGAGAAGAAAATGATGAAATTAAAAGCCTTTTTTTTTTTAAGGTTTAAGGAATTGGCAGTTTAGGGGCATTATGTTGTTTACTAATTGGTTTGTGGATGCTACTTTGACTTATAGATTTCATTCTGCATTTTGATCCTAAGTCGATATATAGGCCTTGGCATTAATTAAATCCCCAGGGTAAGCATTTCTAAGGAAGATTTTAGGAGGAACTTTCTGAGAAGGAGTGAGATTGTTGGGACAAGTTGCCAAGGCATATTGGCAATTCAAAGCAAGTTGAGAAAGATAGAAGGAGCTCAGGAATGTAGGATCCCTGTGTAGGAATCCTGAATGAGACCAGAGATACTGTTTACTCTGAATTGGATCTAAAGATAGTTAATGCAAACAAACTCTGCTGATTCCTTGGGAGCTTGCATGAAGAACGATGGAAAAATTTAACTTTATCACAACCTGAGATTATAGCTTTCCCCAATGGTAATAGCTTATGTTGCACACAGCACGCTATCTCATTTTAGTCGCAGAACAGCCTGGTAAAACAAGGACAAATATGATCATCGTTATTTCCATATCACAGATCAGCGAACTGAGGCCCAGGGAACTGACATAACTGGCCCGAGGTTACAGAGCTAGCAAGTGGCAGATTCAAATTCAGGTCTTTGGACAGTTAATACCATGCTCAGTTCCTTACAACTTGCCAATGAGTCATCACTAGTTAAAATTTTCCTCTTAAAGGCATATGATCTAGGTTGAGAAGAGGTTGCAGGTCTTTGGACAGTTAATACCATGCTCAGTTCCTTACAACTTGCTGATGAGTCATCACTAGTTAAAATTTTCCTCTTAAAGGCATATGATCTAGGTTGAGAAGAGGTTGGGAGTTTTTGGATGACATTTGTGGTTTTGGAGTCTATGGTGATATTTCTAGTAGTAGTAATAAATGCCATTTATTTAGTAATGTATCAGTGAGTATAGACTACATTATGCTGCAGTAATGAAAGACCCACAAGTTTTAATGGCTTAATAAAACAAAGGCATATTTCTTGCTCACATGACATGTCCATTGGCTACATGCCAGTCACGTGTGGGCAATAGGCTCTGCTCATCATAGTTATTCAGGCATCCAAGCTAATGGAGCAACCACCTGCTCTAATGTGCCATTCACCAAGCTAGAAGCATGGAGATCACTAGAAGGTTGTGTACCACCAATAAAATGCTCCATGCCAGAAATGACATGTCACTTCTGCTTTCAGCTCATTGGCCAAAATTAGTCACATGGCCTCACTCAACCACAAGTAGCCAAGAAGTGCAATCCTACCTCTTGCATGACAGGGAGAAAGACAGAAATATTTGACAAACAGCATTAGTGACTACCATAACATTCAATAAGCAACAAGTAGTTCATCTGATCCTACAACAAACCTGTAAGGCAATAATGAAGGCTAGCAGTTATTGATTATTTACCATGTGCCAAGTGCTGTTTACCTAGAAGAGCACATTTAACCCCACAACAACCCCATCAGATAGATGCTGTAATTATTTCCATTTTACAGATGAGAAAACTGAGGTTCAGAGAAGTGAGGTTACTTGCCCAAGGTCACACAGCTAGGAAGGGGTAAAGCCAGTATTTGAACCTGGGCCATCTTGGCTGCAGAGCCCATATTATAATAACCCCACTTAATTGATGAGAAATCTGGGGCTCTGGGAAGCAAACCAACATGCCAAGTTCATGAAGCCAGGAAGCAGCAAGCCCCAGTTCCTTTCCCTTATCATATTTCCCATATAAAGGCTGGGAAGCCTTCCTTTTCAGTTTCTGTTGGTAATTGCCCGTCATCCCTCCCCAACTCTTTCCTGTGCAGGCAACTCCCAGCTCTTGGCCTTCTCAGTCCCTGAAGTGAGTACTGTGTTAGAACCAACTTACACCAGCTCACAAGAGCCAAGTGTTAAATTTCCAGGACTTTTGCAAACCAGGTGTTAAACGTAGATGTTATTAAAAATTAAGCTACATTAACTTAGTATAGTTAAATAAATCATATTTCAAACCAAAATAATAAATACTCAAAACTCATCGCTTCCT
>NW_007789197.1:0-2194 GCF_000696425.1 Galeopterus variegatus
AAAAGGAAGAATTGGTAAAAGGACATGAAAATCAACTACATTGATTACTGATAAATTAAAAAAATTTTAAAAGGTGGTGGTTAAGAAAAAAAAAAGGAATCCACCGTTGATACACAAAGTGGTTTGGACAAGGCTCAAAAATATCATGCTAAGTGTAAGAAGCCAGACAAAAAGAGCACATGCTGTTTGATTCCACTTACATGAAATTCCAGAAAAGGCAAAACTATAGTGAAAGAAAACAGGTCACTTGTTGCTGGGGCCAAGGGGAGGGAAGTAACTACAAAGAGGTTCAAGGAAACATGGGGGAGAGGGGGTTGATAGAGTGTTCTTTGTTTCAATTGCCATGGCGGTCACACAAGTATATACATAATTACCAAAATTCATTGTGTGCACTAAGAATAGGTAAACTTTATCTGATGTAAATTATACCTCAATATTTTTAAAAGGGCCTATCTCCTCTCTCAAAAAAATCAGTCTACAGACCCTGTCCTTGTCCTTCTGTATCTGACTTGGGGTCTGCAGCTCTGTTGCCAGAGAATGCGGTGGTTACATGGAACAGGAGGTCGGGAGGGAACTCCTGGTGTCCTGTCCCTCCTAGGACAGAGTGATGCATGGCTGGACCATGACACACCTGCAGAAAGCCAGTCGGACACAGACTGGGCACCAGCGTCTCCAGGAAAAGCAAACCCAGAAACCATTCCACCCCAAAGATGACGCAGTCTATCCCCTGTGGGTTCCTGAAATTCACCAGAAATAACATGAAGGACCTTGAGGAGCATGAGCCATGAGCATTTGCCTCAGGGAGTAACTTAAAGGGATAAGACAAGCCCCTGAAGGTCACAGGGACAGGAGCACAACAAATGTGACTGCTGAGACCCATCCCTGTAAGGTTGGCCAGATTCTAAAGAACCAAAATCTCTCTTTCTTCCTCACTAGCAAACAAACCACGAAGCTACTTCTTATTTAGGGAACAAATGATACAGGTTGACTTTGTCATTTTCACAAATTTGCACATGCCCAGAGCCTGGGAAAATTCTTGAGCAAGAGTTTGAGGTGTCTACAGGAATGTTTACAGATCACCAACTGACCCCACACCCTGCCTGCAGCCTCACTCCCTGGAAAGGTGCTGGGGGCAAACCAGGAAACCAGCACTACCACATATGTGCCAAGCACTGCTACCAACTTCTGTGAAATGACAAAGACATCATCACAGAGTCTCTTGAAGCCAAAACCCTAGTAATACCAACAATACCACAAAAGCCCCCAAATTAAAGGTTGCAGCTGCCAGGCGTGGGAGCGCACAGGGGGACCCCTGCTGTGGCCCAGTCTCTGCTGAACGCTGCCCACATGCCCAATTTTAAAAGCCACAAGAAGGTGCTGGGTCTTTGCAACCCAACTCCAGTGAATTCACAAGAAAACGGAAGAGGGCAGCTCATGCCCCAACTCAGCACAGAATAACAAGACTTGCACTTCCCAGGGCTCCTGGCAAAATGCCCTGACCCCACTTTCTGCTCCTCACCCACATCCTTTACCCCTTCAAGAGAAGGAATGGCTAACTAGCAGAATAAGAGCTGTGAGAAAGGGAAAGATTTAAACCAGGGAATAAAACATGCAGGGTCTTGTAGGCTGTAAGTGGCAGAGCCTGATCTGCACCCAAGTGGTATCCGGGGGACTGCACACCTCCCGGCCTTCCTGCATGCCCCATCGCAGGTGTGATTAGGCTGTACTTTACATCAACTGCCCTAAAGCTGAGCTCTAGTCAGCAGCCAAGTGACCAGGAGTAGGGATGAGTGTGCTGTGGCAAGTCATGATTAAATGCATTCGTCCTCGGAACCCCCAGGTCTGCCTCCACAGCCTTCCTGCCTCCATCCTCCCTGCCTCCATTTCCCCATCTGCAAAATGGGATGCCCTGTGACACACCAGTGTATTGCAAAGAATGAATCAGTGAAAGGCAAACTGCAAACTGTTAACCCAGACTGCTACTGGAACCTCCTTACTGAGGTTACTAGTTTCCACTTAATAAATAGCCCATTCATTGTTATCAATGAATATCTCAAAAGCTTACTATCTCAAAGCTTATTGTATTTCAAAGCTTACTATACTCAATGAATGATGTGATTTTTTTTAAATAATAAAATTGGAATTCTCCTGCGCTTGAAGGAGTTGTACCTGCCTCTGGGCAGCTGGGCCATTG
>NW_007789198.1:0-2194 GCF_000696425.1 Galeopterus variegatus
ATGTGTGTGTGTGTGTGTGTGTGTGTGTGTCTGAAAGAACTTTTTGTCTTTCAAGTTGTGTCAAGAAAAATAGGTGAACAAGTTTGGAAGTTGAGGCTATAACCTTCATACAATTGTAAAGTTGGTTTCTTGTGCCAAAAATATTTCCTCAATCTTTTTTGTCTTCAACCCACCACCATTAGAAATCTACTAAGCAAGCATACTCTGTGACTGAGCCACCTGCTATGGTCTGCTCTGCTCTGATCACTGTAGGCTGTTTAGGGCCATCTGTAGAGGACTGCAGGATCTGGGAAAGTCACACTGTATTCCTCTCCAACATTTTCATTGAAAATAAATATTTGTAAATCCTTATCAAGAGCAGCATTCAAGGAGATAACCAAGCTAAATGACACAGTGTAAATAAGAGGTTTGTATGGAAGTGGGTGCTGAGCTTAGAGGTGAGCAGGCAGCCCCAGATCTGAACTGGAACATCAAAGGTCATTTTGAGAATCGTTACTATATCTCTCCATGGATAGCCGAGCAGTTGCTGCAGCTGATTCTCTATAGGAACCTATGCTGTAATCACAGTCATCTTTGACTTAACAAAAAATTGCTCTCTTTCCAGATCATACTCACTTATTCAATAATTCAACAGACATATATTAAATACCTGAGATGTCCTGGGCACTGGACTTGGATTTGGGGAAAGAACATGGGACAAGGAGATGGGGATAAAGTCTCATGACTCTTGAGACATATTTCTCTATGGGTCTCTCGAGGTCATGGGGGGTTGGCAAATTTAGTTGTCAGACAGGCAACCATGAGTGGAAGAAGAAGTAAGAGAGTATAAAAGGAGCAAACAGATATCAAGAGTCTGAGGCATGCCAATGTCAGGAGAAGAAATATCAAGCCAAAGTTAGGTCCCAGGCACACATTCTTCTACCCACCCATCTACTGAGGGAGCACTGACCAAAATTCTGCTAAGTGCAAGCATCATGCTAGCCACTGTGGCTAAGCACAGATATGAAATCCACAGGTTCTGTGCTCAAGAGATTTACTGACTAATGAACTAGTGAGCAAATAATTTTGGCACAGATCAGTATGCATTAAATATCATAACAGAAGTTCAAGTCAAGGGCTATGAACCTCATGGTTTTGGGAGATCACTTCTGGCTGGTCAATCAGAGAAGCCTTCATGGAAGAGGTGGCATATGAAGAAAGAGAATGATTTTAACACAACCAAACTGTGATGGGAGTAGGGGAGGGGCATTTTTGACTGTGCCACTGGCAGAAACAAGGATTTAACAGCAGTCAAGTAGGAAGTGCGCCCAAAAGCAGTCAGCTAGAAGGCAGGGGTACTTAGGGCCCTAGGAATGGTGAATTGTTGACTTACCTAAAAAGAGTGTTTTCAGATGATGTTCAACAGATCTTTCAGGACGAGGGTTGGATAAGAGTTTATTTTTTGATCCCAAGCCTTGCCAAGGCATTGTCTTTATTTGATTTGTTACTTGGGTTTCTACATAAGATATTACTTGGAGAAAACAACACTCTGTTCCCTAAAACATTTTCAATTCTGAAAAGCACTGATCTAGTGCACTGATTAGTTAAAATCAAGGGAATAATAAAAATTTATCATAAAAATGATATCAATCGAAGGAATGATAAAAATGTGCTCAGAAGAATTTTGGCACCATATCCCAGAAAGCACTAAATGTTCAGGAGAATGCCTTTTTTACAGAGAGCAATGGTGGGGTCTCTAGGGAGTTTTTAAACAAGAAAATTAACACCAGAAAAAAAAAATGAAGTGACTGTTGGGGATAGGGTCAGGAAGAAGGGACTGGAGCCACAGAGCTTAATCAGAAGGAGATGGCAGCAGTTCTGGGAAAATGCTCAGGGCCTGTGTGGGGGTGGAGAGAGAAGGGAAAGGGAAAAAGGAATTGTCAAGTGACATTTGGAAGGAGGACTTACAAGCCTTCTTAGTTGTGTAAGTGAGAGGCAGGCACATGATTTAGATCTTCTTTAATATTTGTTTAATATTTATATTTGTGAATGGCACATGCGCACAAACACACACACGTTTTTAATAGACTTTTGTTTCAGAACACTTTCAGATTTACAGAAAAAAAATTGAATATAGTACAGAGCTTCCATATACCCTGCACCCAATTTTTCCTATTAACATCTAACATTAGTAGGGTACATTTGTTACAATCAA
>NW_007789199.1:0-2194 GCF_000696425.1 Galeopterus variegatus
CAACAAAATTAATATCATATTGAACAGACAAAAATTTGAGACTTTTCCTCTAAGATCTGAATCACAACAAGGATGTTCATTTTCACTTCTCCTATTCAGCACAGTACTGGTAGTTCTAGCCAGCCCAATTAGGCAAGAGAAAGCAGTAAATGGCATACAAATCAGAAAGGAGGAACCCAAACCCTTTTTGTAGATGGCATGACTGTATACATAGGAAACCCTAAAGATTCCACCAAAACTACTAGAACTAATAAATGAATTCAGTATATAAAATCAACACACAAAAATTGATAGCCTTCCTATACATCAATAATGAAATAGCTGAAACATAAATTAAGAAAGTAATCCTATTCACAATAGGTAGTAAAAAAGAAATGAAATACCTAGGAGTGAATTTAACCATTGGGGTGAAAGACTTCTACAGTGAAAATGATAAAACATTAGTGAAAAAAAATTGAAGAGGACACATAAATGGAAAGATATCCCATGGTCATGAATTAAAAGAATTAACATCATCAAAATGACCATATTACCCAAAGCAATCTATGTATTCAATGTAATCCCTATCAAAATGCCAATGACACTCTTCACAGAAATAGAAAAAATAATCTTAAAATTTGTGTACAACCACAAAAGACGCCATATAGATAAAACAATCTTGAATTAAAAACAACAAATTTGGAAGCATCACACTTGCTGACTTCAAATATACTATAAAGCTATAACAACCCAAATGACATGGTACTGGCATAAAAACAGACAAATAAATTCAACGAACAGAATACAGAGCCCCCAAATAAACACCTACTTACAGCCAACTGATTTTGATAAAGGTGCCAAGAATATACAGTGGGGAAAGAACAGCCTCTTCAATAAATGATGCTGGGAAAACTAGATATCCACATGCAGAAGACTGAAACTAGATCCATATTTCTTACCATACACAAAGCTCAACTCAAAATGGATTAGACAGCCTCTTCAATAAATGATGCTGGGAAAACTAGATATACACATACAGAAGACTGAAACTAGATCCATATTTCTTACCATACACAAAGCTCAACTCAAAATGGATTAAACCTAAATTTAAGACACAAAACTATGAAACTACTGGAAAAAAACGTTGAGGAAATGTTACATGAAATTGGAGGGGGCAGTGCTTTTTTTGAAAGAGACCATAAAGGCACAGGAAATTAAAGCAAAATAGACAATAGGACTATATCAAACTAAAAGATTCTGCACAGCAAGGGACACTATAAACAAAATGAAGAGACAACCCACAGAATGGGAGAGAGTATTTGTAAACTACACATCAGACAAAGGGCTAATATCCGGACTATGTAAGAAACCCAAACAACTCTACAGCATAAAACAAAAACAAAAACAAATAAAAAATTTAAAAATGAGCAAAGAACCTGGATGGAGATCTCTCAAAAGAAGACATACAAATGGCAAACAAGCGCATGAAAAAATGCTCAAAATCACTAACTACCAGGTAAATGCAAATTAAAACCATAATGAGATATTTCCATGTTCACAGCAATGCTGTTCTTTATAGCCAAGATTTGGAATTAACCTAAATGCCCATCAACAGACAAATGGATAAAAAAACAAAAACAAAAACAAAAAAAAAACATTGTGGTATATATCCACAGTGAAATACTACTCAGCTATAAAAAAATGATATTTTATCTTTTGCAGTGACATGGATGGAACTGAAAACCATCATGTTAAGTAAAATCAGGCCACAGAGAGCCAAATACTGCATGGTCTCACTCATATGTGAAATCTAAAACTAACTAACTAACTAACAAACTAACTAAATAAATAAATAAATAAATAAAATTGGTTCTCATAGAAGTAGAGTAGAATAATTGTCACCAGAGGCTGAGAACGGAGGGGTTGGGATGGGGGGTAGACCAATGGGTACAAAATTATGCTATCTACTATACTATAAGTCATTCATTGTACAGTATACACATGTATTAAAGTAACACACTGTACCCCTCAAAAATAAATATAAATAAAATTGGAAAAAAATTGCAACACCATTAAAAAAAAAAACAACTGGAAGTTCTAGCCAGACCAATTAGGCAAGGAAAAGAAATAGAAGACATTGAGATTGAAAAAGAAGTAGTAAAATTATCTCTGCAGATGACATAATCTTATATGTAGAAGACCATAAAAAATACAC
>NW_007789200.1:0-2194 GCF_000696425.1 Galeopterus variegatus
TTTGAAATAATAATGGCCAAGAATATTTGAAAACTAATAACAGACACCAAACCACAGATCCGGGAATGTCAGAACACCAAGCATGATTAAAAGCAAAAAAACCCCCAAACCAAAAAAACTAACCATATTCAAATGCAGAAAACAAAAGGCAAAGAGAATACCTTGAAAGAAGCCAGAGAGTAATTTTTAAAAACCCTCATCTATAGAGGAACAGGATAAGAATTATAGATTTCTCTTCTCTTCAGAAACTATGCAAGCAGGAAGAGAGAAAAGTGACATATTTGGTGTTGAAAGGGAAAACAACAACAAAAAAACCCACCACCAACCTAAAACTATATCCACTGAGCTTATCTTCAAAAGCGAAGAAGAAATAGTTTCTCAGACAAACAAAAAAGAAGGAAATTCATTGCCAGAAGACTGGCACTGAAAGAAATGTTATAAGGAGTTCTTTAACGAGTGTGGGGAAAATAGGATAACTTTGTCAGGCTCCCTCAGCTCAGGTCTCGATGGGGGTCGAGCAGCACATTTCCTTGTAAACAAGTTGTGTGTGGGTGGAGTTAGTGCACATGTGAACCACTGTATCCTTTTAGTCTTGTAGCTATTGTGTGTTCTTCAGTTTGTGAAGCAGGCTGGCAGCAGAGAGCTCGTGTCTAAAAATAGAGCATGTTTACTCTGCTGGAAGCTGCTCAGTTTCAGTTTTTCTTTGGATTTTGCCAGTAGCAGTTGAGTTTCAGAGTTTCTCTGTGGACTGCTTGGCTCATAGCATTGTTTGTGATGAATAAAGACTATTCCTACTTCAGCCAGGCTCCAAGGAAGTTTTTGCTGGTTACCTAGTTCGCAGACCTGCATGTGAAGGGTTTGTGAACGGGCTTGAGGGATCTGTGAGCTCCAGACCCAGTCCCAGCTCTACAGGGAGAAAGAAAAGTCTCCCTAAATTTTCCCAAACTTGGATCTACATAAAGAAATAGGTACAAAACTTAGATCTACATAAAGGAAGAATATCAGAGAAGAAATAAATGAAAGAAAAATAAAATCTTTTACTTTTCATGTTCTTAACTGACCAGAACTATAATGATTTATTTAATGTACTGGTAGTAACTACATGTAGAATGATTTTAGCATGTACCTAAGCAAAATGATGTCATCAGTGTCATAAGGGATGAGGGTTATAATGCACCTGTATGACTCATAAACCAGTATAGTGTCATTAGAAGATGGACTTAACACCAGTTATCAATGTATGTTGCAAGTTTTACAGAAACCAGGAAAAAAGTGAAAATCATAATTGATATGCTGAGAAAAGATAAAATGAAATCATATAAAATCCTCAATATAAACCAGGACAGAAAAAGAGGAAACATTAAAAAAAAAAAAAAGAACATGTGCAATGAGTAGAAGAGAATCAGAAATCAATGTGAATGGTCTAAATACACCAATTAAAAGACAAAGGTTGTCAGAGGGAAAAGAAAAAACAAGACCAAATTATATGTCATCTGCAAAAAATCTGCTTTTATAAAGACAACTTAAAAGTAAAAAGATAGAGAAGGATATGCTACGCTAACACTAATCAAAAGGCAGCTGGAGTACCTATATTAATTTCAGACAAAGCAGACTTCAGAAATAGGAAAATTACCAGAGATATAGACTTTACAAAACGATAGAGGGGTCCATTCTCCAAGAAGACAATACTATTTTGGTTTCAGTATGAATACTGTGACTCTCCACTGGTTCCAAACCAAGGGAACAGGGTTTACTATTTACTAGCCCCCTAAACCCCAATAATGGGGAATATAATTTATCCTTTTCTAATGATTCCAGGATAACAATTTTGTTGTGTTGTCCAGTAACATTTTTGCCACAAGAAATGTAAAATCTATCTCAATGGTTTAAATGAATAGGAGTTTAATTTTCTCATGTAGATAATACATAGAGGTATGTGACAGTTGGCAATGATTCAGCAGCTCAGAGCTATCCGGGATGATGCCTCAGGGATCTATGTTTATCTTCCCTGCAAGGTCACAAGATGTCACCCCAGCTCTAAACATCATAGTCATGTTCAATGTATAAAAAAGGAAAGAGGAGAGATATGTCAGCTACTTCTATCTCTTATATCAGGAATGCAAAAATATTTCTGGAAATTTCCCAACAGATATTTGTTTATGTTTCATTGGCCTACACTGTGTCACATGTCACT
>NW_007789201.1:0-2194 GCF_000696425.1 Galeopterus variegatus
AATATGCACTTATTTTTATCTGAATGGGAATGTTTTGGGCTTACTGACATAAATATCTGTTTTTGAGTTTTTGTTTGTTTGTTTTGTTTTCAAATTAGTTCTGGAAAATTGTCAGCCGGTATCTCTAACTATTAATATACGTTTTTTCTATTCTCTCTATCGCATAGTTATGAAAATCCAATTAGATCTTTTTTCCTTTTTATTGTACTCACTATATCTCTTCAAATCTCCTTCATATTTTCCACCTGTTGGAATTTCTGTGCTTCAGTCAAGCTACAGGTCTCAATCTATCTTCCAGTTTATTGATGTGATGTCTTCACATTCGCTTCACTTGTTTGATTTTTAGTACATCCATTGAGTTTTCAGAATACCAGTAGTTACATATTTTATTTCTAGAACATTTTTGTTTGCCTTTTTGTTTCATGTTCTGTGCTTGTATTTTAATTAATTTTTGTTCTTTCAAAAATATATGCCAGTTTTTCATATTCTGCATCTAACAATTTTATCCTCTCAAGTCAATGGTGGCCTCATTATATACCACTTAAAGTTTTTGTGGCTTCTTCTGGAGGATATAGCCCTTATGTGTTTGGGAACTTGAGATTGCCAGTTCATATTTTGCTGGATCTTTGTCACTGAGAATCATGTGAGACCTGGTTTGAGGGTTTATCTCCTCAGTAGGGATTTCCATTAGTTACTACCAGGAAAACCAGAATTTTTGCAATTTAAGGCCCATTTACATTAATTTTTTTGGCTCAGTGTGTCCCAGACAATTCCTTAAAATCAAATCCCAACCCTCTATGAGGACAGGCTCTGTTTACAAATTATTGTGGCAGACATCTTTATATCACTTGGAATTTAGGCTGCAATAGACAAAATTTTTTGTCTTTGCCATTTTTCATACGTAAAAATTTTTTTCTAATTCATGATTTTACTAATGGTATATCCCTCCAAGAGTTTCAGCTTTATGCATGAGCATCTATATCTAGTTTATTTAGTGGAAGACCACATCCTGATCTCTGATTTCAGCACATAGTCACTACGTCACAAACATTATATTATTTAATCTTAACAGCAATTTTCAGTCCTCCTTTTTATAGATGAAGAAATACTCAGAGATGAGACAGAAGGTCATTTGTTCAAATTTGCAAAGGCAAAAATTCAGACCTGAGATTTAAATTTTTTTCTGAAATGCATATGCTATCATACTGAGTTTTACATAATACCTTCTTATGTATGTATACGTATGCATGCATACACACACGTATATATAATATACGTAATATAATATAGAACAAAAATTAACATTGAGGTTTCCTGTAAATACACTTAAAAATCCACCATCTTTCTTCTAGCATTAACATTTTACTATACCTGTGTAGTCATAAGTTGTTTTATTTATGTATTCTTGTATTAATCGATTTTACCTTTCATGCATTTCAAAGTAAATTACAGACATTGGTACATTTTCCTCTAAATGCTTCAGTATGCCATTAGTATTTGCTGTTTTTTTCTTTTGATATAAAATATATATACAATGGATACAAATCATGAGTGTATTTGCTGATTTAATAAATGTGTAAAATTTGGAACACTTTATGAATTTGCATGTTCTCCTTGTGCAGAGATTATGCCTTCTCTGTATCAATACAATTTTAGTACATATACTGCCGAAGCAAGCATTCACATACATTTTTTTAAAATTTCAATTCTTGTATTCGGTTTCCAAAAAGATTTGAGGTTACTTACAAGCATACATGAAGTACAATGTGATGTCTTTATCATAGGCTGAAAATCTGTAGAAGGCTGAAAGATGATGATATGTTTTAGGCAGAGTTACAGAAAAGACTAGCATGCATATCACAAGGTGTTTTTTTTTTTTTTTCCTTTTTGTCTTTTTTTGTGTCCGGCAACGGATCGCAACACTCAGTGTCGCGCCCGTACCGGACCGGGACCGGCAATGGGATCACAACCCTCGGTGTTGCTCCCACACCTCGCTCAGCCAGTGAGCGGGAACCGGTCTGTATGTGGGATCCGAACCCTCGGCAGGAGCGCCACCGTGCTCCCAAGCGGCGCACTGTAGCAGTGCGCCACCGGGCCGGCCCACAAGGTGTTTTTATGTAAATATTTATATTACTACTCAGAATTGGTAGCAGGAGAATGGAAACCTTGGTGATGTGTTGGTGTTACATAAACC
>NW_007789202.1:0-640 GCF_000696425.1 Galeopterus variegatus
TACACAAGATCAACAAATCAAAAAGTTGGTTTTCTGAAAAGATAAATAAAATTGACAAACCATTAGCACGGCTAACAAACAAAAGAAGAGAGAAGATTCAAATAACAAAAATTAGAAATGAAAAAGGTGATATTACAACTGACCCAACCGAAATACAAGGAATCATTTGAGACTACTATAAACAACTATACGCCAAGAAGTTTGAAACTCTGGAGGAAATGGATAAATTTCTGGACACGCACAAGCTACCAAAACTGAGCAAGGAAGATGTAGAAAATCTGAACTGACCAATAACAATAAAGGAGATTGAAGCTGTTATCAGAAAGCTCCCAACAAAGAAAAGCCCAGGACCAGATGGATTCACAGCAGAATTTTACCAAACATTCAAAGAGGAATTGACACCGATTCTTTACAAACTATTCCAAAAGATTGAAACAGATGCAAATCTCCCAAACTCATTCTATGAAGCAAACATCATCCTGATACCAAAACTGTTGGGCCTTTAAAAAACTAACACCACCTTAAAGTGACATTACAAGTGGATTAAGGTGGCAGCCTAAGATGGCGCCGGGAGAAAGCACGGTGGGAGTGTCTGCAGGAACCTTGCCTTAGCCCTTATTGGCCACACTTGTGAACACTG
>NW_007789203.1:0-2193 GCF_000696425.1 Galeopterus variegatus
TATGAAACATGATAACCCAGGCACACGTAAGGCAGTTTCACTACTCTATTACGGTTTATTAGGATTACTAAAGCAATAGTTAGAACATCATAAGATAAAGTGTTCAATAAAATAGCTCTCTTCATGAATAGCCTTCCTCAATATATTAGAGAAAAAAACATAGAGAAATGAGTGGTTTATGTGGCAGTTAGAATAGTTGCATCGATCTATTAAAAAGCAATAATTTGATATTAAATTTGCTATTAACAGATATTAATTTGTGCTTTTATATTACTGGCGACTGACATAATCCATTCTTCATTAAAATAATTCATTCTCATAGAGGACATTAATTTATAAACAGAGTTTATTGTCCCTTCTAAAACCTTTTAAGTGCCCTAAATTCTCAAACCCAGTATTTTGTGACAAATTTATCCCATAATAGATACAGAAATAACCAAAGACATATATGTATAAATACATGGTGTGTCAGTGTGTATATTGAGGCATGAGTTATACCATTGATTATAAATCCCAACTCTCTATAATTATAAAATGCCAGCATTCTATGTTTAGGTTTTGGGTATAGTATAACCGAAAATAAACTAAGCGAGGACACACAAAAAGTAAGGTAATTTTTTAAAATGTATTTATTTGCTATCATTTAGTGTTAGGTTAAGACATATCTTTGGAGATCACAGGTGCAGTGACCTCAAAATTAACATTAGATGCATGAAGAAGCTTCTCCAGATGGACTGAATTATATAATTGTAGACAATCGTTTGATTGAATGATGTTCGTAGCTCACATTTTCAGAACTACAGATCTTTGTGAGGTTCATAAAACTAAGTATGGTCGAGGTTTCTCTGTCTGCTTTTAAATTTTAAAGTACAATTCTGCACTCCAGTTACATCCATTTAACCAACAGAACTCTTTGGTCCAGGTTAATTAAGTGATTTATATTAAATGTTATCCAAAACACATGGGTCAGGTAACTTTGCTATAATCTCCTGCCCAAATGCCTTATATATGGGAAGAATGAATTTTTCAATGATATTTGACATGTTAAAAAGAAACAAAACAGAGACTGAGCGGTTCCCAAACTGTCTAGACACTCCAAAAAGATGTTGGAATAAATTAATAATGAATTTCATAAGCCAAATCCTTTCTTTCTTTCCTTTTTTCTTTTTACTGCTTACCATACATAAGGTCTATCTAAGGATGTTGAAATGTCAATATAAAAATTTTAGGTGCAAAATATAATGTCACAATTTTCTTTAACAGCCTCAAATTTGTGATGAATAAGTTTTGAGGCTGTCTGTAAATGTCATTTATATATATATATATTTGTAATTTCTATCAAAAGGTATTGTGAAATAAGGTATTGGGATGAGAGTTATAGAAATAAAAAGTGTCTGCAGTAAATTTTGTTGGTTGCAGTCATAAATATCATTCTGATCATTCTGAAAGTTTGGCACCTTGCCCAAGATGGGTCTGTCATCAGTGGTGAACGCTGAGGGGTCTGCTAGTGTATCTACTTGGACATCTGCCCTTTCCAGTGTACATAGTGTAATTATTTTATTAGTTTTTGCAGAGGCATACAATACAATTACAGCTGTATTAAGGATTAAAGGACATAAACCTTTCCTACTCAAATTACTTCCCTCGTAGAATAGAAAGCAATTGTAATATGCACGTTAATCGGTAACATTGCTGAATATGATTGGAATGTCCACATTTCATTTGAAACATCCAATTATTGAGTGCCTATTGTATACCAGATTCTTTCATGAGCATTCTGGACAATCTGAACTGATTTCCACAACAATGCTTTTGGAGTGTGTGCTATAATCTCTAATAAAATAATGGGGAGCCTAATGATCGCTGAATGTAACTCATTACACATGCCTAGAACGTGTGATAAGATACATTTTAGGGCTGAGTTTGAATACATGTTTAATAATTCCATGCTACAGTGTTGTTCTGTCTTAAGGATGGTCCATTTGAATCAACTTATAGCCCTAGATTTTGAACAGCATGGATTTCTTAAGTGTTTCCAAATTCCCACCCACACTTGATTTGTTGATTTGCTGCTGTTTTATTCTGTCCAAATGCCTTCCTTTGAATGAAAATTACATATGGGTGCGTGCCATACTCAAATTTCAGACTATGGCAATAGTAACTGTAATTTTTTTCTCTCACATTGAAAATTGC
>NW_007789204.1:0-233 GCF_000696425.1 Galeopterus variegatus
AACACTATGCCTCAAAGAACTTGAAAAACAACAGCAATCCAAACCTAAAGGTAGTAGATGGGAAGAAATAATTAAGATCAGAGCAGAAGTAAATGAAATAGAGACCCCAAAACAATAGAAATGATCAATGAGACAAAAAGCTGGTTTTTCAAGAAGACAAAAAAAATAGACAAACCATTAGCTAGGTTAACAAAAAAAAAAAAAAAAAAAAAAAAAAAAAAAAAAAAAAAAAA
>NW_007789204.1:1189-2193 GCF_000696425.1 Galeopterus variegatus
AAAAAAAAAAAAAAAAAAAAAAAAAAAAAAAAAAAAAAAAAAAAACAAGAAGAAGAGAGAAGACCCAAATAACGAAAATCAGAAATGTAAAGGGAGACATAACAACTGATACCACAGAAATACAAAGAATCATTAGAGACTATTACAAACAACTGTATGATGACAAATAAAAAAATCTGGAAGATATGGGTAAGTTTCTAGACACATACAAACTACGAAGACTGAACCAAGAAGAGATCGAAAACCTGAACAGACAAATAACAAGCAATGAGATCGAAGTGGTAGTTAGCAATCTTCTAACAAAGAAAACTCCAGGTCCGGATGGCTTTACAGCTGAATTCTATCAAACTTTTAAAGAGGAGTTGTGCCGATTCTCCTCAAACTATTCTAAACAATTGAAATAGACACTACTCTTCCAAACTCATTCTATGAGGCCAACATAACTCTGATACCAAAACCAGATAAAGACACACACATACAAAAAATTACAGGCCAATATCATGATGAACACACATGCAAAAATCCTCTATGAAATGTTAGCAATCAGAATACAGCAACACATTAAAAAAATTTACACTATGATCAAGTGGGATTCATTCCAGGGATGCAAGGATGGTTCAACATACATAAGTCAATAAATGTGATACACGACATCAACAAACTCAAGGACAAAAACCATATGATTATCTCAATAGATGCTGAAAAAGCATTTGACAAAATTCAACATCCCTTCATGACAAAGACTCTCAACAAATTAGGTACAGAAGGAAAGTATCTCAACACAATAAAGGCCAATTATGACAGGCCCACTGCCAGTATCATCCCGAATGGGAAAAAACTGAGGGCCTTTCCCTTAAGAACAGGAACAAGACAAGGACGCCCACTCTATCCACTACTATTTAACATACTATCGGAGGTACTAGCCAGAGCAGTCAGGCAAGAGAAAGAAATAAAGGGAATCCAGATTGGAAAAGATGAAGTCAAACTGTTCCTTTATGCAGATG
>NW_007789205.1:0-2193 GCF_000696425.1 Galeopterus variegatus
CTATTTACAGGCTAGTCTTTAGACTATCACTTCCTCTGTTAATTTTGTGTGTGTGTGTGTGTGTGTGTGTGTGATTCAAAGTCCAAAGCTATGTGTCCTTCTGTTACGTTGCTAGAATATGTGGCTCTGGATTTTAATTTTCCATGTTTAAAATAGAATTGGGGCTGGCTGGTTAGCTCACTTGGCAGAGCATGGTCCTGCTAACACCGAAGTCAAGGATTCGGATCCTGTACCGGCCAGCTGCCAAAAAAAAGAAGATGATGATGATAAAATAGCATTGACCTCCTGTTTTTAAAGCTTCTAGGTCATTTCAGTAGTATCCTCTAAGTTTCTCGGTGAGAAACTGAGAGTAATGCTTCTTCCCCCTGTATTGTATAGAGATAGCAAAGCACTAAAGAGATGGACATTCTTTTTAGAGGAACATCCATGCAGTACATAAATGCAAAATATTCTAATGAGTGAAAAAGATAAATCGCCGATTCATATGCAGTGGCCATGAGTTTTGAGAGTCTTTCGGTTGGGCTGTTCCACTTATGCTAGTTCACCCACTCCGTTCCTGTAACCAGCGCCCTAGTGATGAAGGGAGCTTGTAGACCTATCAAATGTGTGGCCAGGGAGAAACAGGCTGTCCAAAGTCATGGGTTGGATATGGAGATAACCAACCCATGCCAGATTCTTAGATGGAAACCATCCCCACCAGGAGAAAACTTTATTCACTCACTGAATATTTATAGGGAGCCCTTTTCTTGACAGGTACTGTTCCAGGTGCTGGGGATATAGTGCAAAACTGCACAGTCAAAATTCCTGCTCTCATAGAATTCACATTCTGGGCATAGGTGGAAGACAGCTACACAAGAAAAATAAATAGGAAGAGTATCCTCTTGAGAGTTAAAAAATAGGATAGCGACTGATTGGTGGGGGCTATTCTAGGCTGGGAGGTAAGAGACAGCCTCTTTGAGGAGGTAGTGTTGAAGGTGAGATCTGAATGATGAGGGGCTAGCCTTGAGAGGCCGCAGGGGTAGGGGGAGGGTTCCAGGGAAAGGAAGCCCCTAATACAAAGGCTGGAACAGAATGAATGGGTTTAGGAAACAAAAGGAAGCTCCAGCGTGGCTGAAGTACAGCAGCTAGAAATGAAGATGAAGTCAGAAAAGTAGGCAGGAAACTGGTTAAGTAGCAGTACCATAGACATTTGGGTTTTATTTTAGCGCAATGAGAGACGTGAAGGATTTCACACAGAGGAGTGAAATGATTTGATACAGGTTTTAAAAAACCATTCTCACTGCTATTAGAAGGGCAGGCCCGGGAATGTGGAGATCCTGTCACCATAACGGAGCTATCACAATGACTGAGGCCATGATGTGACAAGGTGTGGACCAGGATTACAGCAGGGAGGTGACAGAGTCAAGACATCTTTTGGACGTGGAGCTGTAGGGATTAGCTGATGTTTTAGATGGTGGTCGTGGTGGGGGTGAATCAACGGACTACTCTTAGATTTTTAGTTTGAGCAACCAAAAAGATAGTAGCTCCATTCCTGAGATGAGAAGACTGAAGAGATCATGTTCCAGGGGGAAAATTGGGTCTATTAAAAATGATGTCTATTAGACATCATTCGAGTGACTTTGGGCTTGTCCCTCCACGGCTGCTGGCTGGAGGGGTGTGGTCAGGCCGGCAGGCACTGTACCTCAGCAAGCTGGTCTATCTGGAAGAGGAAACCCAAGATAGGGTTTAAGATCTAAAGTCAGCGACCTGTCACACCAGCAAAGAAATGTCTGTTTAGATGATTGATACTTACGCGTGCAGAAAGAGCAGCTCCTCAAAGTGGCTTAATTCCAACAAAATTGCTACCACTCAGTTTTCTGGTATTTTCTTTACCTATTTACAGTTATACTTTATGTATAATCACATGAATTGAAAACAGGTACATAATATAGATTCTAAATATCTATTTTAATGTTTTAACATCCCTAAAATTTAAATAAGTGAAGGTTTGGGTTTCCATAAAGAGAGCACATACATTTAAATATAAGAAGTTTGAGGCGAAGGTTAAAAAAGGGTAACACTGTAAACAGCTCTTAAAAGCATAATATTGTATTTTCAGTCCCCTAAATTTTAAAATGTAAATAAATGCTTTAGCTTTTTTACTCCAAAGCTGGAGAATTTTAAAGTAATACATTTACTCCCACAGAGATGCTG
>NW_007789206.1:0-2193 GCF_000696425.1 Galeopterus variegatus
CCACTTTTCAATTACTGTAATAGGATTTCCCACCCTCTTAACACTGTCACAGTGGGGACTACGTCTCAATGAGCTTTGGGGGTACATCCAATCCACAGAAAGGTGGGATCAGAAAAACTAGGACCCCCCCTCTGCTTCATGCTAACTAAGCTCCATTCTCTTTGGCAAGTTATGAGAAGCATGTACAGAATCTGGCATGTGATTTTAGTGAGAACTTGGCTTATATTGCTACATTTGGGTGATTCAGACCAGTACTTAAACTTCTCTGAGTCTCACTTTTCTGACTGTAAAAAGAGAGATAATATTTATGATATGCTACCTAGTGAATTTATTTCCCTCCTCAATAAGAGTTTGTTTACTCATCTGCTAGATTGGCATAATCCACCTCACAGATCTCCTTTTGCAAATCTCAAAATACTCATATAGCTTTGAAGGTTTGTGAGATACTGCTTTGACATCTGGAAGCCAGTTTAGCCAATGTTCTCAATCACATTAAGAAAAAGAAGAGTGACTGAATTGAAAGCATGAGTGAGTTTAAACCGTGGATTTATTGCTTACTGGCTATGAAAGTTGGGGCAGGTTTCTTCATCTCCCTGTCCAGTTTCTTCACTGTAATATTAGGCTGAAAACACTATCAGCTTCAAAAAGTTAGTTTCATATGTGATAGTGCTAATAAAGCACTTAGTCTTCTGTTCAATATCCAACTCTGCTTAGGCACCGTATGTGCCAACATGCAGAAGTGCAGGAAAACGAAACCAGTTCTTCAAACTCTCCATGGTTTGAGATTATTTGAGCTTATATTTTTCTGCTTTTTAAATGTCTGGTTCTTGGGCCGGCCTGTGGCTCACTCAGCAGAGTGTGGTGCTGATAACACCAAGGCCATGGGTTCGGATCCCTATATAGGGATGGTTGGTTGGCTCACTTGGGAGAGCGTGGTGCTGACAACACCAAGTCAAGGGTTAAGATCCCTTTACAGTCATCTTTTAAAAAAAATAATATATAAAAAATAAATGTCTGGTTCTTTACCTTGAGTTACTAGAGCAGTGGTTCTCAAACTTTAGTGTACATTGGAATCACTTGGAGGACTTGTTAAACCATAGATTGCTGGGCCCCATCCTCAGAGTTTCAGATTCAGTATTCTGGAGTGGGACCCAAGAATATGCCTTTCTAGCAAGTTCCCAGGAGATGATGGTACTGCTGGTCTTGGTACCACACTTCGAGGACCACTGTTCTTGATATTTTGTCAAATGAGATACTGCATAAAAAGTCTTTTGTCCTATGCCCAGTAAATATTAATTGTGGTAAGGGTTGTAATAGTTACCATATAATACAGCTGCAGAGTATTAGAGAGACCCTGAAAGTAAAGTCCTTGTCTCAGTCCAGCACTACCACCAGCCACTGATATGGCTTTGGGCCAGATACTTACTCATTGCCTGTGGGCCATTTTCACCATCTACAAAATGAGAAAAAGAAATGCTCATCAGCCAGGGTTGTTGGAAGAATGGAAATAATATGAGATAATTTATGGAGTCATGCATATAGTTATACCTTTGGCTACGTGATAACATTTATGCAAAATAAGTGTAGCATAATTGTCAGATCCTATTTACTATCATGACTATTATTATTATGCCCCAGCATTTAAAATTATCAGAAAGTGTAAGGTTTAACTGACACTCAATACATTAGAATACTGCCTGAGAACTGACTCATTTCGTAAGAGGGAAATTCAATCGCTAGAATCTAATTTGCGAATGCCTTATCCCACAGCTCAAGTAAGTAGCAAATATGAAAAGAAACATCTAAAACCCAGTTTCTGTCAAACCACTTAAGTGTATATTGATTAGAAATTCAGCAGAAGAATCAGTAATAAGCGAAGGTGAGGATGTCTTTTATTACTGAAAACAAAATATTGATTTTTATATGCAAATATTAGTTCCCCTGCACACTGACAGTAGAATAATAAAATGTAGAATCCACAGGAAATGCCAAAGGGGGTGTTGTTTAACTTAATTATTTTAAAGGAAAATCAGCCATCAGCCTTCATAAAACCTTTCTGGATCTGTTTTGCCTAGGAGAAAAAAGCAGCCTTCCAGCACCTAACTCTAAACTTGATCTTAGAAAGTAAACTGGGGGCCGGCCCGGTGGCGCAATGGATGGTGCGCCGCTTGGGAAGTGCGGCGGCGCTCCCGC
>NW_007789207.1:0-2193 GCF_000696425.1 Galeopterus variegatus
GCATGAAGACCTATAGTCAACATTGTAAAAACAAATCTAAAGCTGAAAAGGTCTTCTTAAGAATCAAAAGAAAAAGAAAAAAATTTGGTTGTACGACTGGTATAGAAAATTGTAGCCGCATTGGATTCTAGAAAAATAACACTGAGATTTAGAACCACAATCAATTCAAAATATGCTAGAATTTGTTCCTACCCAGTCTCAGAATATCTCGTGTATTTTCATGTATAGTTCAAGTCCTTGAGATACGTAGAAAGCAAAGAAACTTGTGTTATATTCATGTCTTTCTACTTTGTAGATTTAAGATCCATGAACAGATCAGCAACACACATTGTGACTGAGTTTGTTCTCCTGGGATTCCCTGGTTGCTGGGAGATACAGATTTTCCTCTTCTCATTGTTTTTGGTGATTTATGTCTTGACCTTGCTGGGAAATGGAACCATCATCTGTGCAGTGAGATGTGACCCACGACTACACACCCCCATGTACTTTCTGCTGGGAAACTTTGCCTTCCTTGAGATCTGGTATGTTTCCTCCACTGTTCCTAACATGCTAGCCAACATTGTCTCCAACACCAAGGCCATCACATTTTCTGGGTGCTTCCTCCAGTTCTACTTCTTCTTTTCACTGGGCACAACTGAATGTCTCTTCTTGGCAGTAATGGCTTATGATCGGTACCTGGCCATCTGTCGCCCACTGCACTACCCAACCATCATGACTGGGAGGCTCTGTGGCATGCTGGTATCTTTCTGCTGGATCATTGGATTTCTCGGATACCCAATCCCAATTTTCTTCATCTCCCAACTTCCCTTCTGTGGTCCTAATATCATTGACCACTTCTTGTGTGACATGGACGCATTGATGGCTCTGTCCTGTGCCCCAGCTCCCATTACTGAATTTGTTTTCTATACTCAGAGCTCCCTTGTCCTCTTTTTCACTATTATATACATTCTTCGATCCTATATCCTGCTGCTCAGAGCTGTTTTTCAGGTCCCTTCTGCAGCTGGCCAGAGAAAGGCCTTCTCTACCTGTGGTTCTCATTTAGTTGTGGTGTCTCTTTTCTATGGGACAGTCATGGTAATGTATGTGAGTCCTACATATGGTTTACCAATTTTGATGCAGAAGATCCTCACACTGGTATATTCAGTAATAACTCCCCTCATTAATCCCCTGATCTATAGTCTTCGTAATAAGGACATGAAACTTGCCCTGAGAAATGTCCTGTTTGAAATGAAAATTAGTCAAAATTCATGAGCTAAAGATGTGCCATATTTAAAAGTTCTAATGAAGAACAATGAGGAGATTTATCATTTATTTCAGTGGTTTTTGGTCCTCAGTCTGAGTAGAGGCCATACATTTTACCTGGAGGTGTGCTCAGCTAAAATACCTTTTCAGTACTGACTACTTAAACCTTATTTGACCAGTCTTCAACACCCAGTGAAATTTTTTTCAAGCTTGCCCTTATTAGAATGATAAAATGGGATTGCTCCATGAGATGCTCTCCTACTGAGATGCCCTGTGATTCATCACTGCGTACCTTCTCCTTCGCTGCAACACAATAAACCCAACTTTGTTTGACAACAGGTGGGTTCCTGGTAGTCTTTGCGTGACGGAAATGAACAGTAGTACAATGCCCAGCATACAGTAAAGCCTCAAAAATGTCTTTTTGAATATTTTCATATCAGTTTTTTCCTTAGAAAAATAATGTGGTGGTTGTAACAAATTCAAGCAATTCAGTAGTGTATAAAAATAACAGATTTTTCATCTTCACTCCCATTCCCACCAATTTTTCTCTCTGCTCCTCAGAATCAATGCATTTAAATGCCTCTGTCTGGCATTCAACACCCCTCATAATATGGCCCCACTAAACCTATTTTATTTTTCTCCATCACCTCTCAGCATGAACCCTCAGCTCTAGTCAAGACAGTTGCTTTATTCCACTGTCATCTTTGCACCTATCCTTAGGCTATTGTTTCAACCTGGAGAGCCTCACATCATCAACTGACATGCAACTTGAGAGAGAAAGTCAACATTTAAGTTATTTTTTGTAAAATGGGTATAATTTATGACCTGTAATAAGGTCATAAGGATTAAATCAGAGAATTTACTGTAAGGGCCATGGCACAGTAAGAGACATAGGAGGCTCTGAGCACATTTGTTCCCCTCTCCTTCCTATATTTCAAATCCGACTATGAA
>NW_007789208.1:0-2193 GCF_000696425.1 Galeopterus variegatus
TGTTGTCAGCACCATGCTCTCCCAAGTGAGCTAACTGGCCATCCCTATATAGGGATCTGAATCCTTGGCCTTGGTGTTATCAGCACCACACTCTCCCACGTGAGCCATGGGCCGGCCCTCCATCTTGTTTCTGTCCTTGTCCTTGATGTTATCTGGGAGTCCTTCTTCAGGGTGGAGACAGCATAGCTTTATTTATGTCTTCATTGGTTTCCCAGGTTCTGGATGGTGTGTGTCTCATTGCAAGTTAGCAACTCCAGGCTGACTGGAAAACAACTTTACATTTATGTAAGTAATGTCATCTGGCTCCATAACCAACATTCAAAATATCAAATAACCATGGGATAAGAGGGAACTCAGAGAAATGCATTCTAAGAAAAACAAACTGTGAATTTTTTCTTTTTTTTCCTAAAGCCCATGCAGTTTTAGATCCCAACAGGGCTTCAGTCCCACTCACTTCACCAAATTATTTTTCTTCAAGGCAGTGGATTAAAGTTAAAATTGTAACTCAGTTTTTTGTCTGTGAGGTGGTCATATTTCTACATTTCCCAATAAAGTGGTTATTTTTGCTCTTTTTAAAATATTATTTCTCTCATACAAATAAATGAAACAACCAGCATTAATGCTGAAAAATGTGTGTTAAAATACAGTTCAGTTTCTATTTATATTAGAAATAGATATTGTCTTTCTTACTCAATATTCATGTAATTTGCTAAACTTTATCTGATTTTTCTCAAGACTAATATGGTTTGTGAGTTGTTGGTGATAATAGAGGTTAACTATGTATGACCTTTTGTTTCTAAGCTGTAATTTCTCATTTCAAAGTCACTTCCTTTGAGGTTTCCATCTTAAAGGAATGAAGGAATTTATTATCACGGAACAGATATTTTCAGTGCGCTTAATCCTCAGTATGACACACAACTTTGTTGATCCTGTAGGATTTTTTCTGATAAATTACTTTTTTTTTTAATGAGGAGTCAGACACAGTTAAAATTTCAGTGTGTCTAAGTCCTCCTTAAGGCTTGAAGGATGCATGCAATTATGCTAATGGAGCCATCAAGTCCTTGTTGCTAACAAAAAGCATGAGAGATGTCTCAAGCTGGAATAAGTTGACCTCTCCAGAATAAAAAAAAAAAGGATTTTTTTCTCATATTTTCCAAAGTAATTAGCAAGGTTGGCAAATCTCATGAATTTGATTTAAACCAAATGATGCAGTAAATTCTATTCCAATAAATCTTCATATATTTTTTAACAGAATGGAATATATTGCAAGATTTTTTTCTCATATTTTCCAAAGTAATTAGCAAGGTTGGCAAATCTCATGAATTTTGATTTAATCCAAACGATGCAGTAAATTCTATTCCAATAAATCTTCATATATTTTTTAACAGAATGGAATATATTGCTCATATGCTCCAGCGTGTAATATAAAGGAGAGCAGCATATGGTGCCTTGTTAGAAACATTCCCTAGTGAGCTCCAATAATAGTCAACAGAGTGGGCAGAGGTTATTTCCAGCAATAGCAAACATAGAGAATTTCTTTTCTAGCTGTAGGGTAGCATATAGAGGATTCTAAACCTGTCTACTGATTCATTTTGTTATCTTCTTTATAAAACTGTCAGTTTATTATACTAACAGTGGTCAGATTTTTTGTTTAGCTTTGTTTCCAAATAATAATAGTAAAAAAAAAAAAAGTTGATAAATCACTGATGGTGGAAAATGGGCAAAATAAAAGCTTATGTTTTTATTATCACTTCACCTGTGTGTCCTTTAAAGCTTTGAAATATATAATCAGAGAATGGAACTGAGAGAGAACACAGTGTTTACATAACAATTCAATCTCGATTATTTAATGATTCAATTTTAAGTTTATTTTACCAATAAATACTCTATTCAGGCAATATTTCAAGTGACTACATTGTCCACATTTTATATGCAAGGTAAAGTGCAAGTCACCAAAGTAGGCTATGGGTGTGGGGGGAACGGGTTCTTCTTTAAGGACTCAAAGAGGGAGAAAATAAATTTATGAATCACAAGGAACACTCAAATTGTTATGGGATCTCAGAGGTAAGAAAGAGCATGTATATTTGGGAATTGTGATCCAGAGACCTTTGCACTGGCTTATAAATACATTGTAAAAGCAATTACAGACCAAGAATGAGTTCACTGTCAACTTTAAAAGGATAGGAAGCTATT
>NW_007789209.1:0-2192 GCF_000696425.1 Galeopterus variegatus
AGTTAAGTAATTCAAGATTAGCTGAAAACATGTCCTAGCTTAAATTTACTTACTATGCAACCTTAAGTAAAGCACTCTACTGCCTAGACTTGAGTTTTTTCATCTGTTAAATATAGATGAAATGGATTATTCCTTTGATTGCCCAAGTGTTAAATTTGAATATCTTATTAAAAATAATGGTTTGTACTTAGAAAAACAATCACCACAACAGAAAATTTAGACTTAAAAGGGAAGTCTCATCCATGTATGGGACTTCAAGTACTGTAGAACCAATTCCTCAATCAACCAATATCTACTAAGCTGTTCCTACATGCAAGATAATACAAACAATACAAACAAGTATAGTACTTAATGGGCCTTAGTCTCTAACCAAAACAAGAAAGTTCCAGGTCATTCCTATTTAAAACATAATTAGCATCATAAGTTTATGATGAAAAACTAGGTAGGAGATCCAAGTCCTCCCAAGTCATTTATAATATCAACTGACATAAAATGTCCAATAGAATTCAACAAGAAAAAGGTGTACAGTGAGAGTGGAAGTTCTAATATCAACCACACAGAAGCTGTTAACACAACTAGAGGAACACCCAAACACTAATCTCCTCCATCTCCCTGTTTTTCGTTTGGTTGTGTTTTTGTTTTGTTTTGTTTTGTTTGTCACAACCATGAATCTAACATACTTCCCCTAAAGCTAAATGGCTTTAATTCTGCGTAATGGCTTTTCTTCTTTTTTTTTAAACCTAGCTAATTTAATGCTTCATAATATCTGTCCTCTATTGCTCATTCATTCCATTATTTTGCCAACTTATGCCCCTCTAATAAAAACCCACTTCATCTCCTCTCCTACCCCCAATTTCCCTAACCTAACCTTCAAACAGGTATGTAAAATTTAGGTAAATTGGAATCTTTGGAGCAAAAAAGTCTAGTTTCCCACTGGCCTTCCATGTTAAAAATATGTGGCAGAATTGGGAAGAAACTTTTAAAAGTACATTAAATGTGTATGCTCACTTAAAACTGTTAAAATGTGTCTTAAAAATAAACATGCATACTATTTAATTCTGATCATAACCAATGTTAAAGGTAGTGATTATTCCTCCCATTCTAGAGATCATGTGATACCTGATGCAAAACTGGATCTAGGTCTCACGTTTTGAACCTGATACTTATGACTCCATATTTTGATCCAGGGGAGAGACAGGGATAAATAGTTAACTGCATTCTTTTCCTTCCAGTATCAAATCCTGCTCAAATTCTTTGATGTATTTAGATAAATTAACCATTTACCTCCCTCAGTCTTTTCTTGTCCAAACAAAGAATTTAGACTCTCTGATGGTTCTGTTTTTCTTAGCTTCTTGATAGATGCAAAATTACAAACTGCATTCAAGGTAGACCTAACTGGTCTTACTCAACTGCATATACCCCTTCCCCACACAAGCGAGCAAAGTACCCAGCTCACAATAAGTGATCAATTAATGTTGTTCTAAAAATGAATGATTATTGTACAACAGACACCAAAGAAATTAAATCAGATTCTATATATGCAGTAGTATTTTATTTTTACTTTTTTAAAATGTTTGTTTATTTTATTTATTTTTATTGGTTATGAATATTCATGATACAAAGCTGATTGTCGCCCCTCGTGCCCATGATGTGAGGGCCAGATTCATACTGGCAGCATACCACAAATTGCATTTGTACCCTGTGTCCCCCACCCAATTATCCCAACCTCCTTCCTCCTTCCCCTCCCCCCCACTCCACTTTATAGCCCAAGAAATGTTCTTCCCCTCTGCAAGTCCAATGCACTACTGTGATCTTTCTTTCCTTCTTTCTCTCTTAACTCCCACATATGAGTTAGTATGTGTGACATTTATCCCTTGTACTTTGCTTATTTCACTCAACATAAGCTTCTCCAGGCTCATCCATGTTGTTGCAAATGGGAGTATTTCATTCTTTTTTATGGCAGAGTAGTATTCCATGATGTACATATACCACAACTCCTTATCCAGTCATCCATCGATGGACATTTAGGTTGGTTCCATGTCTTGGCTATTGTAAACAAAGCTGCAATGAACATGGGAGTGCAGGTATGCCTTTGACATGATGATTTCCATTCCTCTGCAGTACTGTTTTTAATTCTGTACCAGTTTTATCATTTGGATGCAAAGCAGAAGTTCTTAACTGGGCACATTTTT
>NW_007789210.1:0-2192 GCF_000696425.1 Galeopterus variegatus
TGCTAATCAAGCAGATACATTCATGAGCGGCATTTCCAATTTTATTCTATTACTTCACATTGTCCCTATTCTTTTATATATATGAAATCTAGAGAGTTTAAAGCAAGTGGATTTTTTTTTGTGTGTATTTTTAAAATTTCTTCAGGACTAAACTATTCTCAGGGGAAAGAGAGAGAGGGAGGGCACTTTCTATGAAACATCAGCACCAATAAATGAGGTCAGTACGGGACCAAAATGTGAGTAGGTAATGAAGTAAATATTACGGTCTTCCTGCAAAATCATCTAACATCTACCTCACAACCAAAAATGGACAGCATTGTCATTAATAGAATGTCATGAAAAGCAGTGCATTTGAAATTGTCATCAGTGCAAAATGGCACATTGTGGGTATGGAAACAAGGACGTATAACAGCTGTGTATTCTTGTAATGTTACTTAGAATGATGTTTCCCAACTATCTGTAGACTTAAACAAAGATCTGTAATTGTGATACGGGAAGCATAAACAAGTGAATGACACACAACCAGAGCTCTGTAAAGAAATACACTATGGTGTGTTCAGAAATGTTCTTCTCTTTGAAACATTCACCATGAGAAGTATGGGATTTTTATCCCTGTAAATACCTTCTATTTCCTCTCCCAATTCCCTCCTGTTGAAGAAAGCTTTCTTCCTTTTTTAAGGTAGTTCATCCATCTGTGCCATTGCACCTCTTTTTAAAATTTGTTTTCCATATCTCTCAATCATCGAGGACATCCCACTCATCCGAACTCCTGCTCAAATCTCCTAAATTCCAAATGGCTGCTCTCACCCCTTCCTTTCCACAGTGCTTGTCTTACACTGTCCTTGTGCACATCACAGCCAAACTTTGTGAAAGGGCACTCTCTACGTGAGCCCTCCATTTCCTCAACACATCATCTTTTTAGTCTAGATTCCATTTGCTTTTTGTACTGTAGTAGCACAACCCAGAGCATTTGTTTTTACATCCGTCCTCCTTCCCTCTTTCCCTTTCTTCCTTCCTTCCTGGGCCTCTCAAATAACATTTTCTCAGGGACATTTGTGTGCAGGAGTTTCTGGGAACAGCAATTGCTCCATGCCTGGAGACCTTGAAGGAAGTAGGGTCCATGCATGGTTCTTCCTATTGTAAAGTGGTTTGTGGATGAGTCCCAGTTCCAAAGAGCCCCTAATCAGGCAACATGGGTTACAGTTCTTGGGGTTGAGTTGGAGATTGTAGAGTTAGTGTTGTCTGTGTTTTCCAAATGAGGTCAGAACTGGTCCTAGAAATCCAGTTGAGCAAATTTGACACTTCCAGTGTGAGGCTGAAAATACCCAACTGTGTTCATGCAGGTTGAGAACACTGAGGAATTAAGAAGAATAAGAGCTTGACTCTGGAAAGTCACACACTCATTCCCTTTGCTTTTGTTTTCCTTAAACTAGGTACGCTCTTATTGATGCATACGCCCATTGCAACCTGTTGCTTTTGCTGTACTGACCATGATTGTATGGTTTATTGCTCTAATTCCTCAGCATAGCCCAGTGTCTCACGGATAGTAGGCTCTCAATACATACATACCAATAAATGAATAAAGGATTTGTAATCAGTTAAGCCTTTCTTTCCCACTAAAGTATGCATAATATGAGATAGGAAACAATATTTAGTCACTCTGGATTTCCAATGTTAACACAATGACTGGCACATAAAGATTAGGCACTCAAGAAATGCTTAAACAAAGGAATAATTATAGAAACAGCTATAATTTGTCAGAGTCTACATCAACAGCATTCATGGCATTTGTGTGTTCTTTATCCCAACCTTCAGACATCATCACCTTCTGTGCACACTATTTAGGTGGTATCCCCATCATTCTACCTACCTAAAAGTTATTTTATAAACTTTGGCCAAATTAACCTGCCTGCAGTACAATTCTGTTTACGTTCCTCTACTACTTATCAATATTAAACCCTTCCCACCGATCACCGAGTAAAGTCTGGGCTTAAATGACTTTAGGAGTATATTAATAGTATATTAATTGTCCTCTGACACCACATTCCCACAGAAAAAATATGCTGTCTCCAGTTGGAAATTTATTCTTTCATTCTCTCTCTCTCTCTCTCTCTCCTCTCTCTCTCTCTCTCACACACACACACACACACTTTATTTCTCTCCCTTCTTTCCTCCTCCCTTCCCTCTCTTCT
>NW_007789211.1:0-478 GCF_000696425.1 Galeopterus variegatus
ACTGTTTTATATTTCTCATTGTAGAGATCTTTTGCCTCCTTAGTTAAATTGATTCCTAGGTATTTTATTTTTTTGGTGACTATTGTACATACACTTGCTTTCTTTATTTCTTTTTCTGCTAGCTTGTTATTGGAATATAAAAATGCTACTGATTTTCGAGAGTTGATTTTGTATCCTGCAACACTACTGAAATTGTCAATTAGCTCCAAGAGTTTTTTGACAGAGTCTTTGGGTTTTTCTACGTATAAGATTGTGCCTGCAAACAAGGACAGTTTGACTTTGTCTTTTCCAGTCTGGATGCCTTTATTTCTTTCTCTTTCCTGATTGCTCTAGCTAGTACTTCCAATACTGTGTTAAATAGAAGTGATGAGAGTGGGCATCCTAGTCTTGTCCCTTTTTTAAGGGAAAAGCTTTGAGCTTTTCCCCATTCAGGATGATATTGATGATTGGTTTGTTGTATATGGCCTATATTATGTTG
>NW_007789211.1:5293-7485 GCF_000696425.1 Galeopterus variegatus
TGTTCTACCAGTGGGTTTTGTTCTTTCTTGTGTATTCATGGTAGTGATTATCATTTTTCAGTTTCTAGATGTAAGACTCTCTTGAGGATTTCATATAGGGCTTGTCATGCGGTGGTGAACTCCCGCAGTTTTTTGTGTGTGAGAAATACACTATTTCTTCCTCATTTCTGAAAGATAGCCTTGTCAGGTATAATATTCTTGGCTGGCAGTATTTTTCTTTTAGTATTTTGAATATATCATCTCATTCTAGTCTGTTCTGTAGAGTTTCTGCTGAGAAGTCTGCTGTTAGTCTGACAGGAACTACCTTATAGGTGACTTGATGCTTTTCTATTGCTGTTTTTAAGTTTCTCTCTTTGTTTTTAGTTTTGCCAGGTTGACTATAATGTATCTTAGAGATGACCTTTTTGGATTGAATCTGTTCGGGGATCTCAGTCTTCTGGATCTGAAGGCCTGTGTTTCTTCCTATACATGGGAAGTTTTCCACTATTATTTCATTGAAATGCTTTTCTATTGCTGTTTTTAAGTTTCTCTCTTTGTTTTTAGTTTTGCCAGGTTGACTATAATGTATCTTAGAGATGACCTTTTTGGACTGAATCTGTTTGGGGATCTCAGTCTTCTGGATCTGAAGGCCTGTGTTTCTTCCTATACATGGGAAGTTTTCCACTATTATTTCATTGAATAGGTTTTTGATGCATTTTTCTTTCTCCTCCCCTTCCAGAACACCATGATTTGGATGTTTACACACTAAATGTTCTCTGCTAGCTCTCTTAAGTTTTCTTAATTTTTTAAAAATTCATTTTTCTTTTCTTTCTTTCTTTTTTTTCTTTTTGTCCACCTATGTTATTTAAAAGAAATGGTCCTTGAGATCAGAAATTCTTTCTTCTGCTTGTTCTAACCTGCTGCTTAAGCTCTCGGTTGTGTTTTTTATTTTATTGAATAGATCCTTCAGTTCTATGAGTTCTGCAACATTCTTTTTTTAAGGTATTAATCTCTTATAAATTCCCTCTTTAATATCCTGGATACTTTTTTTCATTTTGTTGTGATATCTGAGTCTTCTTGCATTTCACTGAGTTTCCTTAAGATTGTTACTTGGAATTCCTTTTCAATCACTTCAAGGGTTTTCTTCTCTATAGGGTCTGGTGCTTGAGAATTATTGTATTCCTTTGGTGGTGTCATATTTTCTTTCTTTCTTTCTTTTTTTTGGTATTTGTAGTATCTCTATGTTGATGTCTGGTTATATTATGGAGCAGTTTCTTCTATTACTCTGGAGTGGGCTCTGAGAACAGAGGCTTCCTCTTATAGATGTGTTTTATGTGACTATTGAATAGGGTGTTTTAGTATTGTTTCCAGGTAGATGCAGTAGTGTAGTCTCTGTGTGAGTATTTCAGCTATATTTAGTGTTGGAGTTGCATATGAGTTCCCTCCTGGCCTAGGCACTGGGGCATTTAGTGATTCCTTGCTGAGTTTAGTGACACTGTGTTGGTTCATCAAGAATGTAAGCAAGATCTTGAGTTTGGGGGAGAAGCATCTGGGTGCCCTATCACTCTTTGGTTGGGGTGGGTGACCGGGGGCAGGCTTGTTGGCAACCCAGTTAGCATTCCGTAACCCTGATGAGTGTACTGGAGTATACTGGAGCTCCTCAGTTTGAATGAGTAATCCTGGACATGTTTTTTGTTTCCTCTCTCCTACAGGGAGAGGCTCCTCCTTGGTGCTTGCTTTACCCAGTTGGGAATGGGTTTGTATTGATTGGGAATTTTTTTCCTTACTTTATTTGGGTATCCTGGTTTCTGCACTCTCAGAGGGTTCCCTACGTATCTCTCTCCAGATCAAGGCAGTCAGATGGGCTGTGCATGTATCTCCCACCTCCAGTTGTGCTGCTACAGCTAGTCTCTGTGTAGCAGCTTGATTTCCCCTGTGGGTTAGACCACTGGGTTGTGGGCCTGCACTCACTCACCTTTTTCCTTGGGCTCTGCTGGTGATTCTCCTTGTGTCAATGCATGGTGGTGGGTGCTGCTGTGGCAGTGGGTCACCCTTGTGGTGGAAGTGTCTGTGGGGGTGGCTGTGGTGGACTGCCTGCATGGCAGCACTGTGGCAGCAGTTGGGGTGCCCAAGTCTGCTGAGGTGCCTTAACTATATATATTTTTTTTTGTCTTTTTTCCGTGTCCGGCAACGGATCGCAACCCTCAGTGTTG
>NW_007789212.1:0-2192 GCF_000696425.1 Galeopterus variegatus
TTATATATCATTACACAATAACTCTGAAAGTTTTACATTATGTCCATTTTGTAGAACAGGTTAAAAAAAATACAGTTTGTAAAAATTACAACCAAAATTTCTTGGATGTTAATGCCCCAAATTTCACCACCCTTAATCCCACCTCCTACCCACACACACACCCAGGTCATGAGACCACACTCCCGTATGTGGGATTGCTTTTCTAAAAAAGAGATTCACAGAAAGAAGTAAAAAGAGAGATTGCAAAAGGACAGACCGTGTGTCTCCAAGACAGATTTCAGGTGAAAAATAAGAGGATCATTGTCTGTATCTGAGCAAGGAAAGTACCATAAGAAGGAAACAGCCAGAGGGAGCACGATGTGGCCATTACGAGAAAATGACTAGGTAAACATCCTTTTAGATTGTCCCCTCAAAGGCTATTTGGTCATACCTTAGAATATTTAAAACTGATCAAGTGTTGTAAATGTGTTACACTACCATCCTGAAACAAGCAGCAGAGCAAGGTTCCCTGACTTTTACTTCCTGTCCATGCAAACATATTGCTATTGTGGTTGGCATTTCTTTATGGTTCTGCTGTAAATCAGTAGTCAGAAAGGCTAATCCAATCTCAATTTCTCTAATATAATAAACCCATATTAATCATAAAACACCCTAAGAAATTTTAAGCAGTAAGGCAAGCCTGTGGTTTCACGGAATTCATTTCAAACATTCAACTCTTCCTTACATTTGTGTGCTTTCTTAGAAATTCTAGTGGACTCTCTTAGTTGTTACCTAAATTCAGCCTCAAAATAAGCTTGTGGACTAGTAAAGACTATTATTTTTATTTTACAGAAGGAAAAACTGGAACTTAAAGGTGTAAAGGGAAAACTTATAACATTCAGAGGTGACCAAAGGTGGGAAGAGTGAATGGCTCCTCACTGAAGGAATGCAAATTACCTAAGTGGAAGGGGAAGACTCTTCCCAGGGCTCAGGTTGGGAGCATCTGGTTAATGTTTTAGTAGGAGCGTGAGAATCAGTTGGAGTGTCCTATGTATAACGCCTTAATTCATCAGCCCATGAGTCTGCCTGTCTGTACTAAATTACTTTCTGGGTTATGATGATTCTGGATAAGAAACACCAGTGTTCCCTAATAATGCTGTATGCAAAAAAAAAAATAATAATAATGGGAAACTTTGAGTAAAAACTAATGTGTATCTTAGATTATTAATTAACTGTTTTAAGAGAATTACATGTTTAAAATAGGTGGGTTAACTTAAGTTTCCTTTGGAAATTTTTAGGACAGTTACCCTTGAATACGTGAGTTTAACAGAAATATTGTATTGTTTTTAATATCCATTGATGCTTTGAAACAAATAAAAATATAACATTATTTAAATACAAATAAATAAAATTAGTATTCATGAAAATTATATTTTTTAAAAATATCTGATTAGAGCAAAATATATGAAGATACATAAAGAACTAATTTTACTCAAATGTTCTTTCTTAATCAGTGTTTAATCCTGCTAAATTTATTCCTGGGATTTCCCCAAACGTAAAGAAGTGCAATACTTTTGAACATATCTTAAGTTTTATCTTAGAATCAGATGTATTGCAAGATAACCTCTGGAATTTAGGTCAAGGAGGTTCCTAAAATGAACTAATTATCACAACTACTCTCCTATAATAATAATAATAAATTTTATCCTTTGTTGTTTATTGTTTATATAGCTCATTTTTGTTTCTTGACAAATTCAAGGGAAAGGAGGGGGAAATTTATACTGATAATAACTATATTAGAAAAGAAGAAATTTCTGCAGTTAATGACCTCAACTTAAACCTTCAGGAACTGAATAAAGAAAAGCAAACTAAACACAAGGTAAGTAAAGACAAAAAATAAAAAATATCAAGGAGAAATAAATAAAATAGTAAACAGAAAAAAAATAGAATAATAAACAAAACCAAAAACCAAATGTTTAATATCAATAAAATTGATAAATTTCTAGCCAGACTGATTTTTTTTAAAAAGAGGAAAGAAAGACACAAATTACTAACATCTGAAATAAGAGAGGTGACACCATTATAGAGTCTACATATATAAAATGGATAGTAAGGTAATATTATAAATAAAGAAATACCAATAAATTTGATAACTTAGATGAAATGCACAAATTCCTTGAAAGATGCAAACTACCAAAGCTAATAAAAAAAAA
>NW_007789213.1:0-2192 GCF_000696425.1 Galeopterus variegatus
AAAAAAAAAAATTCAGTAAACACTCATAGCCATCACCTACTAAGTGACAAAAAGGCAACACCAGGAACAGTGGAGGATTTGGAAGTATGGAGTTTGATCCTGGTCCTAAAGAAGTTTATAATCTAATTGAGAAAAAGAACAAATGCATAAAAGATAACACTAGACGGCAGCAAATGACTAAGTTTCTAAAATTTCAGTACAGCGATTCAGATGGCAGGGAATTGCTACAGGAAAAGACAGCCAAGAAAGACTATTAATGCGGGACACAGGCTTCAAACCAGGCTTTGAAGAATGCACATCAATGAAATAACTGGAAAGAGGAAGAACTGGTCCCAAAAGAGATGAGGAAAAAGGAAGAGGTAGGGTGTGTTCAGGAATGAGGAAGAGACCAGCATGGCACCCAGAGCAGTTTGTACAGGGCACCAGATCACATATGTCTTGAGAATTAGTCAGGGTTCTCCAGAGAAACAGAACCAGCAGGAGGGTGTGTGTGTGTGTGTGTGTGTGTGTGTGTGTCAGAACCAGCAGGAGGGTGTGTGTGTGTGTGTGTGTGTGTGTGTGTGTTTACAAAGAGATTTATTATAAGGAATTAACTCATGTGATCATAGAGAAGTCCCCAGACCTGCAGTAGGCAAGCTGGAGACCCAGGAGAGACGATGATGTAAGTTCCAGTTTGAATCTGAATCAGAAGGCAAGAGAACATTTATGTCCCTACTTGAAGACAGCCAGGCAGAGAGAGAGAAAATTCTGTTTTAGTCAATCTTTTTTCTTCTATTGAGGCCTTCCATGGATTGAACAAGACCCACCCACATTGGAGAGAACAATCTGCTTTACTGAGTCTACTAATTCCAAAGTTAATTTCTTTTTTTTTTTTTTTTTTTTTTTGTCCTTTTTGAGACCGCCGCACCGCGCTCAGCCAGTGAGCACTGTGAACGCACTGGTCATCCATATATAGGATCCGAACCCGCGGCAGGAGTGCTGCTGCACTCTCCCGAGTGCACCACGGGCTCGGCCCTCCAAAATTAATTTCATCCAGAAACACTCTCACAGACACACCCAGAATGTTTAACCAAATATCTGGGCACCTGTAGTCCAGGCTGGTTGACACATAAAATTAACCATCACACAGTAAGTTGAGCCATTACCCAATAAGCTGTATTTATAAAATCAAACTGACTATAGCATGAAAATGAATTAGAGAAAGAAAAATTGGGAACAGAAACAAAATTTAAAATATTATAATTGCCCATGTGATAATAAGAGGCAGATCGTTAACAACATTTACAGGATTCTGTTCAATATAAGGTACTCTGTGCTGGGTGAATAAGATACAGAGTTTCTCCTGTCTCCCTATAGTTTAATTTGATGTCAGGATCTAAATGTAGATTTATCCAGCAGAAGCTGGAGAAGCAAGCTAGGATTCCAAAAGTCAGCAATGAGGATGCAGATATAGGAACTACCCACATAGCGAAGAGAGCCAAGTTAAGAGTTTGCTCCTGGCATGCCTATACTACCAGACGCTCGAAGAACAGCAGGTTGAGTCAGTCAGGCTGAGTCAGGAAACCCTGTCAAAACTACTCATTTTGTGATTCACTGTGAAGGAATGACCACTCCTCAGTGACAAACCAATCCTAAGACATGATCAAGAAGCAGAATTACTTTAAGGAACAAACCGGAAGGGAGCAACACAACCAGTTCCCAACTGCTGCAAGCTGGTTCTTACTATCTATAGCAACTCCAGGGTGTGCTTTTCAAATAGGACATGCAAGGTCCTCAACAGTCACACAGTGGAGAAGTACAAGAAGGAAATTCAGAGGTCAAACTTAATCAAGCAGATAAGAAATTAACATTAACCATTAAGTTTTTAATATAACCAGAAGGTAAATACCAGGTAGGCTGGTGTTCTCTGAAGAAAGTCAAGGTCGATGAAATTCCTATTGTTAGATTTTTCATAAGCACTACTACATTTTGCCTAAAATAAGCCAAAAGTGCAAATATTTTGTAATATACACAGAGAAATTTAAAATATTCAACATATCAAAAAAGTGACAGTGTTAGAGAATAGGCAATAACCAAGAATATAATAGACATACTGCATTTTCCCTATAAAAAGATCAAAATATGGGGGCCGGCCTGGTGGTGCACTGCTACAGTGCGCCGCTTGGGAGCGCGGTGGCGCTCCTGCCAAGGGT
>NW_007789214.1:0-2192 GCF_000696425.1 Galeopterus variegatus
TATGGGAGTTTCCCTTTGAATATGTCCAGAGACCCTTTAAATTAAAATTTAGCTTCTCCACTACACAGCTGGAAATGATTCTGCGAGTTTCAATTGTTTTTAAAGGTCCTTCTCATCCCTTTTGCAAAACCAGTGTTTGTGACACATAACAGATGGCATGAAATGAAAGCTTTATCAGTTGACTTCACTTATAAACCAAGTGCAGATAAAGAAATAAGGAGGGGCAGAGTGGAAAATGTAATGCTGAAGATTTGTAGGAGTGTGGCAACATCATTTCTAACACCCCACCATGGGATCTGTGGCAGATGGAACAAGACCTGTTGACAGATGAAGGTTGAAAAGCATCCCCTCAATTCATTCTCTGCATCCTGCAGTGGAGGTCCAGCTCCAGAGTTCATATGGGGCTATGACAATTTCCGCAGAATTGCAGAGGTCTCTGAGTTCTGCATGTCCACACGCAGAGCAGCTGCTGGGGTGATCGTGTCCAGAGCTGCCTGGAATTCTCACATATGGAGTAATAATGGGTGCTGAACTGAGCAGGGAAGGAACGCTATTTGGGCAGTTTTATTTTAACATGCTGAGTTTTTTCCCACCTTTAGCTCTATATTGCGAGATTTTTATCTCTGCGAAGCAATGTTGATAAACAGCCTGACTTGAGAAGCCAAGCAACATTTAGGCTGGCGACTCCCAATGTATGCACCACAGATAGTAGGAGACAATGTGGCTGCCTTGGGAATCATGTAGGGTTTAACTGCCTCTCCACATTAGGCTGTGAACTGCATGAGGGAGGGACCACGTCCTAGGTGTTTGTGTGCTCCTGGGCATGGAAAACTGCCTGGCACATGCTTCGTGCTTTGGAGATGTTGGTGAAGGAGTATATGAATGACTGGACGCCACTGTTATGCTATATGCCATCACTTGGGTTCAGCTTAGAAAGATAGCTCCTATCTCTCTCTCCTCATTCACTGCTCAGAACACACTTAAGTTCAGCCCTGCTTGTTTTCTATTTGCCTACTCAAAGCCTGGTATGTCCCCTTCTCTAAACAACTCTCTTGACAACTCCAACCTTCGTTGCTATCTCTCCTGCATGAATTATGGTATAATTCATATCCATCCTCTGGAACCAGAAGAGACTGTAACCAGGTTCTAGTCTAATTGTTTGATGGGCTTGGTTGCATGGTTTCTTGAAAGCAGAGGAGGACCATATCTTTGTATTCCATGAGGGGGATAACTGTGGAGGGTGGAAAGAATCTGGGGCTAGAATTGGGAGATCCAAGTGTGTGACCTGGTTCTGTTCCTTAACATTTGTACTAACTTGGCCAAGCTACATGACTCCTCTAAACTTTCCACCTTTAAAATAGGAAGAAGCACTGCTTGTCACAGTGGGGTCATAAGGATTAAATGAGTTTGCTTGAGTAAAAGTGTCTGGTATAAATTATGTATTATTATTGTTGTTATTGATTCCTGACAGACACTAGCACTTGCTGGGAACTTCATCTATTTTTAGTTACTATTTGTTGAGTGACTGAGGAAGTGAACCATGGAGAGTATTTTGCCTTCCAGAAGTGGCTCCTATAACTCATCTGTAAATGTTGACATTTTGGAGTGGAAAGAAAAAATGGATTTGTTTCTTTTAAATGGACAGTGCCTTGTATTTACATCACAAAAAAAAATCAGAGAAAAATTTCATCCCTTTTAATTTTTCTTCTTTAACACCTGTGAATTGTTTCTTGGGTCATATTTGCCTGGGAATAAAAAATAGGGTTTCCCAGGTAGTTTTGTCCCCATCCATTCTGGAAAGAACTGTAAGCCCTCCCCTTCCCAAGTGACTTTTAAGCTATCTGAGCATCTCGGGGTGTATCTCATGTGACTTGGTTGTCTTGGCTGCCTTTGCTTTCTCTGTGGCTCTCGGTGGTAACATCTTCAGAAGCTGTGGGTGCTGAAAACAGCAGGTTGGTCATGACATCCAAGGAGAATATCATCTGCTGCCAGTGCTGCCCACGGTGGCCGTGGGGATGGTGTTGCTGCCTTGCTGCCTGTGGATAGCACTGATGCCACTTCTGATGCGCACAGTAGCTGTCCCAGAGGCCCTGAAGCCCTGTGCCTTGCCTGTTAAAGGCACCAGCACTGCTGCAGGTCCCGCCAGTATCCCCACTTAGGTACCAGTTCCCGCTGCTGAGGCTGCAGGCAGC
>NW_007789215.1:0-762 GCF_000696425.1 Galeopterus variegatus
TGCTTATTGTTTATCTCCAGTTTTAGTCTATTGTGGTCTGAAAAGATTGTTGGAATGATTTATTTATTTTTTTTTTAATTTGCTGAGACTAGATTTGTGACCTACTATGTGGTCTATCCTGAAGAATGTACCATGAGCTGATGAGAAGAAAGTGTGTTCTTTAGATCTTGGGTGAAATGTTCTGTATATATCTGCCAGGTCCAGTTGGTCTCAGGTGTAGATTAAATCCTATATCTCTTTGTTGACTTGTTGCCTGGAATTCCTGTCCCATACTGAGAGAGGGGTGTTCAGGTCACCCACTATTAAGGTATTAGGACCTATCTCCTTCTTTAGGTCTAAGAGTGTTTGCTTGATATATCTGAATGCTCTGGTATTGGATGCATGCATGTTTATTATTGTTATGTCTTCTAGCTGGATATTTCCCTTTATCATTATATAATGACCTTTTTTGTCTTTTTAAATGTTTTTTGGTTTAAAGTCTATTTTGTCTGATATAAGAATAGCTACTCCTGCTCATTTTTGGTTTTCATTTGCATGGTATATCTTTTTCCATTCCTTCACTTTTAGTCTATGAGTGTCTTTACAGGTGAGGTGGGTCTCTTGAAGACAGCATATACTTGGGTCTATCTTTTTGATCCAGTCAGTTAGTATGTGTCTTTTGAATGGGGAGTTTAGTCCATTCACATTTAGAGTAGTTATTGAGAAGTGTTGTTTAATTCCTGTAATTTAACTGCTACTTGTTCAGGTGACTTAAATACTTTT
>NW_007789215.1:1647-2192 GCF_000696425.1 Galeopterus variegatus
CTTTTGATCATTATTTCCCCTTTTATTTCTCTTCTCCAATGTGAGTTGGGGATTTAAGGTGGAATGGCTCAGCTTTTTCCTCTTTCTTGCTGGCATTTTTGTTTTAACTGTGGGTTTTGCTCTTTCTTGTGTATTCGTGATGATGGTCACCATTATTCAGATTCCAGATGAATGACTCCCTTGAGAATTTCTGGCAGGGCTGGTTGTGTGGTGGTGAGCTCCCACAACTTTTGTTTGTCTGGGAAATACACTATTTCTCCCTCATTTCTGAAGGAGGGCCTGCTGGGTAAAGAATTCTTGGCTGGCAGTTTTTTTTTTCTTTTAGTATTTTGAATATATCATTCCACTTTCTTCTGGCAAGTTGGGTTTAAGTTGAGAAGTCTGCTGTTAGTTTGATGGGCTTCCCCAGTAAGTGTTGAGAAGTCTGCTGTTAGTTTGATGGGCTTCCCCAGTAAGTGACTTGACACTTTTCTCTTGCTGCTTATAGTATTCTCTCTTTGTCTTTGAGCTTTGTGAATTTAACTATAATATGTCTTGGGGAGGAT
>NW_007789216.1:0-210 GCF_000696425.1 Galeopterus variegatus
AGTGCTACTTTGAAGTACAATATTCATTTAAAAGTATACATGTGAATACATTTTTTTTTTTTCCTTTTTGTCTTTATTCGTGTCCGGCAATGGACCGCAACCCTCAGTGTCACGCCCGTACTGGACCGGGACCGGCAACGGGATTGCAACCCTCGGTGCTGCGCCTGCCCCCCGCTCCGCCAGGGAGCTGGAACCGGTCCGTATGGGGGC
>NW_007789216.1:1116-2191 GCF_000696425.1 Galeopterus variegatus
GCGGTGAGCGGGAGCCGGTGTGTATGTGGGATCCGAACCCTCGGCGGGAGCGCCACCGCGCTCCCAAGCGGCGCACTGTAGCAGTGCGCCACTGGGCCAGCCCAGTGAATACATTTTTAAAGTTACATTACTTTATTACAGTACCTTCTATAGTAATAACAGCAATTATATATATTTACTTAATAAGTCAAACCTCAGCTAATACCTGGAAGTTTAGTTCAGCATCTGAAAGTTGAGCTAACTTGTAGACTATGATTTAGTTGGTATGTTAATTGCTCAAAGTTTTGCTCTTTCCCTATAACTGAGTAACTATAACTTAGTATAAGTTAGCTACTAAGAGAGGTCTATTCATTATGCCAGTGACTGTGGCAGAAATATAGAACATAACATCCCTTACTTCTAAATTAAGTAGTGACTCAGAAAATGAAGAGAGAAGAAAAGTTAAGGTGAGAGAGGAAGAGAAAAAAGGTAAAGGGAAGGAAAAAAAGAGCTTTATCATGAAGGGAAGGATAAAAATAATGGAAAACAAAAAATTTAATGTTTTCTTTCTTTTTCTTTTTTCTCTGTCTCTGAGCTAGAAGAGTGAATCTGAGGCAGAACACACTCAGCGGAAAATTTTCATTAGAAGCATAACTTAAACAGGGAGGCATTTAGAAAAGATTTTAAAGTATTGGTTTTCTTTTCTTATAAGATCTTAACTGATAGGGAATACTGTGATTGTACTATATTTGTGAAAGTGAAGCAGAGAACAAAGATCTTTATTTTCCTGACATGTTCATTCCTGTCCCCACACTAAAGTGGAGAAGTCAATATTTTCTCAGTGTCCCAAACATTTTAATATAAGTTGAATTCATTCTATGACTTTCTTTGGGCTTCTCAGCATATATCAAAGGAAAAAATTAGACTATCTTAATTTCTAATCTATATAGAAATGCCACTGCAATAGAACAAAAAATAGGGTTAGAATATCAGGAAGGCATGGGGCCGGCCCGGTGGCACACTGCTACAGTGTGCCGCTTGGGAGCGCGGTGGCGCTCCCGCCGAGGGTTCGGATCCCACATACAGACCGGTTCCC
>NW_007789217.1:0-2191 GCF_000696425.1 Galeopterus variegatus
CTCACTCATTGGTGGGAGCTAAAAAAATAAACAATTTAATTCACCCACATACACACACACACAAAAAAAACTGGTGGGGGTGGGGAAGAAGATATAACAACTATACTTTTTTGAAGTTGTTACAACAAGCAAACGGAAAGGACATTCTTGGGGGGGAGGGGAGAGAGGGAGGAGGGAGGGAGGTGTCGGTGATGGGCCGTAATAATCATATACATTGTATATTGACAAAATAAAAATTTAACGAAAAAAAAAAACTAGAAGTCAACAACATGTTCAAATCCAGCCACCCATGTTTGTAAATAAAGTTTTACTAACACACATAAAATAAAATAAAATAAAATAAAATAAAATAAAAAAAGAACTGTGGTTACTAGAGGCAGGAAAGGGGGGAAGGAAGAGGAGATAATAAGAGTTTTGTTAATGGACAGAAAATTACAGCTAGGCAAGAAAAATAAGTTCTATTGGTGTACAGTAGTGTTAGGCATCTGTAATTAACAATAATTTATTGTATGCTGTCAAATGATTAAAACAGAGGAGTTAAATGTTCTCATCACAAGGAAATGATAAATTTTTGTGATTTGATCATTACACATTGAATATATGAATGAAATATAACTGTGTACCCCATAAATATGTACAATTAGTATGTTTCAATTAATTTTTTTTAAAAGTCAACCCAATAGAAAAATGGGTAAAAATGGATGAAAGATTTGCAAAAAAATACCTAGTGGCCAATAAATAAATGGGGAAAAAATCCCAATGTCATTAGTAATCAGGAAAATGCAATTTAAAGTTATAAAGAGCTACCCCCTTCCTCCACCAGTATGAATAATATTTTAAAGGATTATTAATACCAGAGCTACTGGAACTCTCATACACTGTTAGTGAGAGTGTAAGTTAATGCAATCACTCTGAGAAATTATGTGGTAGTATCTACTGAAGCTGAATATTCTATGACTCTTAGGTAAATGCATTCATACTCATTACGAATGTGTTCACAAAAACAATCTTGAATTCAGCAAAGAGACAACATATATCCTTTACAAACACATGGAGAGATTTACAAAAAATCAACATCCTAGACTACAAAAGAAGTCTCAACAAGTACAAAAGAACCTGCACACCAGTAGAACTTATTTTTCCAATTCATTAAAAATACTATTCAAGAACAAAAAGATAGCCAACCTCTCCCCCTCCCCACTGTATGTTTGTAACAAAAGAAAAGAAAAAGAAAGAAATCTTTAAATAATGCATTGGACAAGAAGAAATCGAGTATACGTTTAAAAGATGTTTCAAATTGAAAGACAGTGAGAGGACTACATATCATAATTTCTAAGATGCAGATAAGAACTTAGAAGGAAGTTCACCATCTCAGAAACACTTATTAGAAAAGAAAAAAAAAGATTGAAATATAATGATGTAATGTTCAACATAAAAAGTTAGAAAAAGATCAGAAGAGAAAGTTTAATGTAAACTGAAGAAAGAATATCATTTAAGATCAGAATTTAATGAAAGAGGACACAAAAGCAGTTAACAATGAGTTAATTAATAAATTAAGTTGGTGTCTATACTCCTGAAATACACAAAGGTCTTCCAATGCTTAATTCTTATTGTTCTTCTCATTTTCTGAATTATTATCTAATATGTTGTTTTCATCTTGCTTATAAACCAACTCCCAATAATCAGTGCTTACTTAGACTTACCAACATGTTATCAATTTCTTTGCTTACTATTGCTTTTTGCTTCCCATTCTTTTTGCATACAATTTTCTTCTTACTTAAATATGTCCTTTTAGTAATTTAAAATGCTCTGTGAGTAAACTCACAGTCTTTTGTGTGTGTGTATGTATCTGAACATGCCTTCCTTTCAGCTTTAGTCTTGAATGATGGTTTAGTCATTACACATTGAATACATGTAATGAAATATAACTCTGTACCCCATAAATATGTACAATTAGTATGTTTCAATTAAATTTTTAAAAAGTCAACCCAATAGAAAAATGGGTAAAAATGGATGAAAGATTTGCAAAAAAATATCTAGTGGCCAATAAATAAATGGGAAAAAAAATCTATTTCCCGCAGTCTTCTAACTTCCATTTCCGCTGATCAAAAACCTGCTAGTAGTCTGTCATATCTTTATAGAGAATTTCTCCATAACAAGTACATTGGGAGAACAGAGTGATAGCACACAA
>NW_007789218.1:0-958 GCF_000696425.1 Galeopterus variegatus
TGGAAAACTAATCAGACCCAACTAATCCATCTTGGAAAACTAATCAGACCCAACTAATCCATCTTGGAAAACTAATCAGACCCAACTACTCAATCTAGGAAAACTTATCACACCCAACTAATCGATCGAGGAAAACTAATCAGACCCAAGTAATTCATCTAGGACAACTAATCAGACAAAGTTAGTCGATCTAGGAAAACTAATGACACCAAGCCAATCGATCTAAGAAAAATAATCAGACCAAGCTAGTCGATCTAGGAAAACTAATCAGACCCAACTAATCCATCTTGGAAAACTAATCAGACCCAACTAATCCATCTTGGAAAACTAATCAGACCCAACTACTCAATCTAGGAAAACTTACAAAACTTATCAGACCAAGCTCATCGATCTAGGTAAACTCATGAAACCCAGCCAATCGATCTAAGTAAACTCATCATTCCAAGCTCATTGATCTAAGTAAACTCATCAGAGCAAGCTAATCCAAAAAAGTAAACACATCAGACCAAGCTCATAAATCTAAGTTAACTGATCAGACCAACCTCATCGATCTAAGTAAACTCATCAAACCAAGCCCTTTGATCTAAGTAAACTCATCGGACCAAGCTAATCGATCAAATAAACTAATCAGAGCAAGCTAATCAATCTAAGTAAACTCAAGACACCAAGCCAATCGATCTAAGTAAACTAATCAGACCAAGCTCATTGATCTAAGTAAACTCATCAGACCAAGCTAATTGATCTAAGTAAACTGACGAGACCAAGCCAATCGATCTAAGTAAACTCATCAGACCAAGCTCATCGATCTATGTAAATTCATCAAACACAGCTAATCGATCTAAGTAAACTCATCAAACCAAGCTAATCGATCTAGGAGAAATAATCAGACCAAGCTAATCAATCTAGGAAAAATAATCAGACTAAGCTAATCGATCTAGGAATAATAATCAGACCAAGC
>NW_007789218.1:1454-2191 GCF_000696425.1 Galeopterus variegatus
CGAGACCAAGCCAATCGATCTAAGTAAACTAATCAGACCAAGCTCATTGATCTAAGTAAACTCATCAGACCAAGCTAATCGATCTAAGTAAACTCACGAGACCAAGCCAATCGATCTAAGTAAACTAATCAGACCAAGCTCATTGATCTAAGTAAACTCATCAGACCAAGCCCTTTGATCTAAGTAAACTCATCCGACCGAGCTCTTCGATCTAAGTAAACTCATTAGACCAAGATCATCTATCTAAGTAAACTCAGCAGAGCAAGCTAATCGATCTACTTAAACTCATCAGACTGAGCTCATTGATATATGTTAACTCACCAGACCAAGCTCATCGATCTAAATAAACTAATCAGACCAAGCTCATTGATCTAAGTAAACTCATCAGACCAAGCTAATTGATCTAAGTAAACTCACGAGACCAAGCCAATCGATCTAAGTAAATCATCAGACCAAGCTCAACGATCTATGTAAATTCATCAAACACAGCTAATCGATCTAAGTAAACTCATCAAACCAAGCTAATCGTTCTAGGAGAAATAATCAGACCAAGCTAATCAATCTTGGAAAAATAATCAGACTAAGCTAATCGATCTAGGAATAATAATCAGACCAAGATAATCGATCTAAGTAAACTCACGAGACCTAGCCAATCGATCTAAGTAAACTCATCAGACCGAGCTCATCGATCTAAGTAAACTCATCAGACCGAGCTCATCGATCTAAATAAACTCAAC
>NW_007789219.1:0-2191 GCF_000696425.1 Galeopterus variegatus
CCAAGCTCATCGATCTAAGTAAACTTATCAGAGCAAGCTAATCGACCTAAGTATACTCAACAGACCAAGCCCATCGATCTAAGTAAAATCAATAGACCAAGCTCATCGATCTAAGTAAACTCATCAGAGCAAGCTTATTCATCTATTTAACCTCATCAGACCATGCTTATCTATCTAATTAATCTCATCAGAACAAGCTCCTGGATCGAAGTAAACTCATAAGACTAAGCTAATCGATCTAAGTAAACTCATCAGACCAAGCTCATCCGTCTAAGTTATCTCATCATACCAAGATGATCGATCAAAACAAACTCATCAGACCAAGCTCATCGATGTAAGTAAACTCATCAGACGAAGCCCTTTGATCTATGTAAACTCATCACACCAAGCTCATCGATCGAAGTAAACTCGTCAGACCAAGCTCATTGATCTAAATAAACTCATCAGACCAAGCATCTCGATCTAAGTAAACTCATCAGACCAAGCACATCGATCTAAGTGAACTCATCTGACCGAGCTCATCGATCAAAATAAACTCATCAGAATAAGCTCATCGATCTAAGTAATCTCATCAGACCAAGCTCATCGATCTAAGTAAAGTCATCAGAGCAATCTAATCGATCTAAGTAAAGTCATCAGACCGAGCACTTTGATCTAAGTAAACTCATCGGACAAAGCTAATCGATATAAGTAAACTCATTGGACAGAGCTAATCGATCTAGGAAAACTAATCAAACCAAGCTAATCAATCTAGGAAAACTAATAAGACCAAGATAATCGATCTAGGAAAACTAATCAGACCCAAATAATCTATCTAGTAAAACTAATCAGACCAGGCTAATCGATCTTGGAAAACTAATCAGACAAAGCGAATCGAACTCAGAAAACTAATCAGACCAAACTAATCGATATAGGAAAACTGATAAGACCCAGCTAATCGATCTAGGAAAACAAATCAGACCCAAATAATCGATCTAGAAACACTAACCAGACCAAGCTAGTAGATCTAGGAAAACTAATTAGGCTAAGCCAATCCATCTAGGAAAACAAATCAGACCCAAGTAATCTATCTAGGAAAACTAATTAGACCAAGCTAATCGATCTAGGAAAACTAATCATACCAAGTTAATCGATCTACGAAAACTAATTAGAACAAACTAATCGATCGAGGAAAAGTAATCAGACCAAGATAGTAGATCTAGGAAAACTAATTAGACCAAGCCAATCAATCTAGGAAATCTAATCAGACCAAGCTAATAGATCTAGGAAAAATAATCAGACCAAGGTAATCAATCTAGGAAAACTAATTAGACCAAGCTAATCGATCTAGGAAAACTTATCAGACCAAGCTAATCGATCTAACTAAACTGATCACACCAAGCTCATCGATCTAAATAAACTCCTCAGACCAAGCACATTGATCAAAGTAAACACATCACATCAATCTCATCAATCTAAGAAACCTGTTCAGACCAAGCTCATCCGTCTAAGTTATCTCATCCTACCAAGATGATCAATCTAAATAAACTCATCAGAGAAAGCTAATCTATCTAAGTAAACTCATCACACTAAACTAATTGATCGAAGTAAACTCATCAGACCAAGCTCATCGATCTAAGTATACTCATCAGAGCAAGCAAATCGATGTAAGTAAATTCAACAGACCAAGCCCATCTATCTAAGTAAAATCAACACACCAAGCTCATCGATCTAAGTAAACTCATCACAACAAGGTCATCGATCTCAGTAAACTCATCAGACCAAGCTAATCGATCTAAGTAAACTCATCAGACAGAGCTTATTGATTTAAGTAAACTCCTCGGACCAAGCTCATCAATCTAAGTAAACTCATCAGACCAAGCTCATCGATCTAAGTAAACTCATCAGAGCAAGCTTATTGATCTAATTAAACTCATCAGACCATGCTTATGGATCTAATTAAACTCATCAGACCCACTCCATTGATCAAAGTAAACACATCACACGAATCTCATCCATCTAAGTAACCTCATCAAACCAAGCTAATCCGATTAATAATCTCATCATACCAAGATGATCGATCTAAACAAACTCATCAGACCAAGCTCATCGATCTATGTAAACTAATCAGACTGAGCTAATTGATCTAAGTAAACTAATCAGACTAAGCTCATCGATCTAAGTAAAGTCATCAGAGCAAGCTAATCGATGT
>NW_007789219.1:7035-7438 GCF_000696425.1 Galeopterus variegatus
AAGCACATTGATCTAAATAAACTCATCAGACCAAGCACATCGATCTAAGTTTACTCATCAGTCCGAGCTCATCGATCAATGTAAACTCATTGGCCCAATCTAATCAATCTAAGTAAACTCATCGGACAGAGATAATCGATCTAAGTAAACTCATCAGACCAAGCTCATCGATCTAAGTAAACTCATCGGACAGAGATAATCGATCTAAGTAAACTCATCAGACCAAGCTCATCGATCTAAGTAAACTAATCAGAGCAAGCTAATCAGTCTAAATAGTCTCATCAGACCAAGCCCATGGATCTAAGTAAAGTAAACACACCAAGCTCATCTATCTAAGTAAATTCATCAGGCCAAGCACATTGATCTAAGTAAACTTATCAGACTGAGCTCATCGATCTAAGTT
>NW_007789220.1:0-2191 GCF_000696425.1 Galeopterus variegatus
ATTTGTGGTAGAAAATATACTCTTTATAGTGATTTAATTTTATTCAAATTCAAAAATTAACTAACAGGCTATGCTTGCACTTCTTAATAATTTCAGTTGTTATATACCTACACTATGTCAATAATATACAATTTATTATAATTTGTGGCCTAAATTAGTTTTTAAACTTGGAGGATTTCACAATAGAGGAAATCCACATTACTAAAACATAGTTAATCATGTTAAACCTTACAAATAAGCAACAAAAAATCAAAAAATCAAATTGCAGTTTTTGCAAATTGGAGTGACAAAAGTAACATGAACTTACAATGCTCATTTTTGGAGAAGGTATGAAAAACTGGCACTGCTTGTAATAGGACTATAAACTGATTCACTGTGAAGGGTAATTTGGCCAATACTCTTTGATTCAGCAATTTTTCCAAAACTACATAGCCTGAAGAAATTATTTTATACAATTGTATTTTTAAAAAGGCATGCAGCAGCATTGTTTATAATTTAGAAAAAGATAAATGAAGCTTTTTGTGAAAACTAAGAAATCTGTTAAATACATTATATGTTCATAAAAACAAATACTATTGAGTGATGAAAATAATAATGCGTGGTTATATTGGGGTGGAAATATTTTAATGAAATTATGAAAAAATCAGATTAGATACAATGCATTATGCTCTCTACCTGTGTGGCTGTTCACAAACATTCTGATTTTTCTCTTCTTCAGACCCATGGTAGATTTCATCTTTTTTACCTACATGAAGTGAGCTTATATGGCTTGATATATCCAATTGAGTGTACACACAGTGATATGTGTCCTTTCTGGACAGAAGCTTAAAAAGTTAGTACATGCTTCTCCATTCTTTCTTTCTCTGTGCCCAAGAAATAGTAGTCACTGTGTCAGCTTGGACCCCAGAGTGAGAACAAGTGCATCAATGACTACTTCATAGTTGGCTGGTGATGCACATGTAGCATAAGCAAAGAATTATCTTTTGGTCTTTTAAGCAACTGAAATACTGTCGTTCTTACCACAACATAACCTATTCATTCTGATATTTGTTGAGGGCAATGTTATATATGTAAGAAACTAAATTGATGAGGAAAATCTATTAAATTTAAGAATTTTAACATTATTATAGAATTAGAAATAAATTTGAAAGGACATGAAACTTTCAAAATCTTTATCTTTGACTCATTGGCTGGATCATGATGGATTTTTTAAATTTATCACCCTTGTCACACTTCATTTCCTCTCTTATTCCCAACTTACAGCTTTAAATACATTTGTTGATGTCAATAGTAACTTCTGTTTATAGTAATTTTTGACAGTAATAAAGAGAAAAAATGCTTATTCATCTCTAGATTTTAAGGTATAAAAAATTTAAGATTTTTTGATTCAAGGTATTGGGTGTGGAAAAATCTGGCCAAAGTATTATTGGAATATAAAATTGTACAAGCCCAAAGAAAAGAGAACATCAGAAAACTCTATCCCTGTGGTTGACATAGATAAGGAATTTGGAGGAGCCGGGTTATAGATTTATCTATCTATCTATCTATCTATCTATCTATCTATCTATCTATCTATCATCTACATATAAATATGTATACATACATGTATACATGTGTGTATATGTATATATGTATATATACATGCATGTATACATGTATAGGCATACATGTATATATGTGTATATGCATGTACATACATGTGTATATGTATATACATACATGTATATATGCATATACATACACATATATGTACATATGTACATATGTATGTATATACATACATGTGTGTATATATACACATGTGTGTGTATATATATGCATATATTAGTACATTTTCCAAAAGCTAAAACAAACAGGATGGAACGAACTAACAATAGTAGCATGCGGATATAATGAAATATCAATATTATTTGAGCCATATTGTCTCTGGCATATTGTGTGTTGTTTAGAGTTAAAAGCAATTAATCTTTGAAGCTCTTCTATAACATCTTTCTCAAACAAAAAGAAAGAATGGAAAAACTGAGAGTATCTTATAGAAACATAAATTAAACTTTTTCTTTTATTTGATAGAATAAGGCAGTTTGTAATTTCAGTTGTAACTAAACTAAGGATTTGGGGCAGTATGAAAAGCAAGAGTTCCAAAATTTGCGAATGGAAAAGGCGTTGAAAGATCCAGTGACTTGGAGGGAGA
>NW_007789221.1:0-2191 GCF_000696425.1 Galeopterus variegatus
CCTGCCTTCACAATATTCTCTTTATCTTTGTTTTCAGTAGTTTAACTCTAATGTGCCTAAGGGTGGTTTTCTTTTTATTAATTATATTTAGAGTTTTCTTGATTTCTTGAATCTATAAATGAATATATTTCATCAAATTTGGGAAAATTCTTGTCATTATTTTTTCAAAGATTTGTTTGTGGTTTTCTTTTTATTAATTATATTTAGAGTTTTCTTAATTTCTTGAATCTGTAAATGAATATATTTCATCAAATTTGGGAAAATTCTTGTCATTATTTTTTCAAAGATTTGTTCTTTGTTTTCTATTCATTTTCTTGGCACTCCAGTTACATGTGTTAGACTTTTTGATACAGTCACACAGATCCCTTAGGCTCTGTTTAATTAATCTTTTTAATTTGTTCTTAAGTTTAGATAATTTATATTGATTTGTCTTCAAATTCAATAACTTTTTTCTTTCAGATCCATTCTGCTTTTATACCTAGCCTTAGAAATTTTTATTCCATATATTATACTTTTCATTTCTAGAATTTTTATTTCATACATTTTGTATTTTATATATTTCTGGTGGTGTTTTCTTTCTTTTTATCAAGAAGATACTTTCCTTTATATGCTTGGGCATAGTTATAATAACTGCTTTAAAAATTCAGTCTGCTAATTCCATCTGAGCATTCTTGCATCAGTCTGTGATGATTTTCTTTTTCCTTCAAGGTGGGTCATAACTCCCAAATAAGATTTATCTGTATCTTGGATATTGTGTATGATATATTATGGACACTCTGGACTTTTTTGTGTTTCTTCAAAGAGTGTCAGTCTCTTGTTTTAGCAGGCAGTTAATACAGCTAGATGGATTTTGCAAATTCAGCCTTCCGTTTGCTGAATAACCACTCAAATTTTAGTTTGCTCTCTCAGTCTTTACAGGGATGCTTGGAGACTTCTCATGCATGCATGGTTCAGGTCTCAGCCAAAATTTTGGGTAAAATTTATGCACTCCTTCTCTCTGTATTCTCCTCTCTGTTTCAAGTGGCTGTCCAGTCATTCTTCAAATCAGTGAGAACTGCAGATTTCCTATCACAGTTTTAACCACCTGCGTCATGCCAACTTGGCTTGCTCTAAGGCCAAATGCCCCAAACAAAACAAAACAAAAGAAAAAACAGGTAAATTCATGCAGTGTTGATTTATTTTTCCTGGTGTTGACTCCCCTCCAGTATCTGCCTAATTTTGCTTACTTTCTAATACCTCCAAGTAGTTTTTTTAAAATATTGTATCTAGAGTTTGTTTTTGTTATTTGCAGGAGTATTGCTTCAATAAAAGCTATTTGTCTGTTCCTGATAATTAAACATTACAATGGACTTCTTGATATTTTTATTTGTGTGTTTGAATTATATCTCCAGTCTAATCTGTTTACAATAAAATCCTGCTGTCCAAATCAGCTCCACCTGCACTCTCCCTTATGTCAGTTATGTCAGTTTTTTCCTTCCAATTGCTCAAACGTAGAATCTTGCCATCATACTGAATTTCATTATTCCTCTCGTACTCCCCGTCTAATCCCTCAGGAATTCCTGTGACTCTACCTTCAAAGTATATCTGGCATATGATCTCTTCTTACCACCTACACTGCATCAGCTCTTGCCCAAGCCATGAATGTCTGTTGCCTAAGTTATTATAATATACTCCTTAGTGGGTCTCTTCTTCTAACTCTGTCCCCTAGAATCAATTCTCAACACAGTGCCCAGAATGATATATTTGAAACATAAATCACAATCATGGTACTTATCTATTCAAATTCAGAAATGGTTTCCATTTCTCTCAGACTAAAATACCAAGATTCTTTTAACGCCTTCCAAAACTTTACATAATCTGTCCCATACAGCTGCTAATCCTGCTTATCTCATTTGTTCTGACCTAGTTAGACCAGCCTCCTTGCTCTTCTTTGAAAATGTCAGACACGCTTTTGCCTTAGAGCCTTTGCATTGGCTGTTTTCTCTGCTAACATGTTTTTTCTCTATATAATTAGGCTAACTCTCTTATCTACTTTAAGTTTTTCCTCAAATGTCACCTTCTCAGTGAGTCCAAAGTTGATCCCTGATTTAAAAGTGGATCATACACCCTATGAGTGTAAGTTCCACTAAGATCAGCATTTTACATGTTCAGTGAATTGATACATCACAAGTACTAAAAAAGTTTCTGGCAC
>NW_007789222.1:0-2190 GCF_000696425.1 Galeopterus variegatus
GCACTTCAGATGGCCAAGCCTGAAGTCACTGAGGCAGGAAGTAAAACCCATCCCCATGGAGGGGAAGCATCTCATTTGAACTATAATACAGTCTAGTACAACCACTACACTCTTCTGCTTCTTTGAGGTATAAGCTATTACTTTTCAAGGGAGCATTCAACTAGATAAATGACGTCATCATTTAATGTTTAATATTAATATTAAATATCTCTGGTGAACTGTGCCAGACATTGCCACTTCATTAATCATCTATGAGCTACTCTAGGCTTAGACACAATTTAGAAAAGAAACCTGGAATTGCAAGAACTGCATTAGAGATCTATTAATATTGCAGCTGAAGGAGTTACAAACACAGGTAAAACCATATCCAAAGCATAGAGGAGTCAGTGTGTTAACAGAATCCAGGAAGCAGAATTCCTGTGGTTTTATGTATTTATGCCATATTTTCCTTTAGCATTCAGTCTTTGCTTTTCCACTTATCAACAAAAAGCAGCATTTATTATTTGGTGTCTTAACTCTTTCAGTTTGTCAATTTGTTCTAAGTAGCAATCATGTCTAAATTCATCATTTAAGCACTTGAAAAAGATAGTGCACAATAAATCATAAAATTGACAACGAACTTGTATTTTCAGGGGTACATTTGCATTGTTCAAAATCTTACTGTATTTGATGAATAGTCAGGACTAAATTCTCTATAACTATATATGCTGAAAACTACCACTCATTTCTTGGCCCTTTAGTCATGCATTTTCTTTCCCTTTTCCAACAAACAGAAATCCCATCTTTGGGAAATATTATCCTTAATATCACAGGCTAACTCTCAGGGTTTTTGTGTAATCTTTCTAAATTCAAACTGTATTACCCATCAAAATTAGGATTTGAAAAGTCGCTGAGAAGAAAATAAACCCATAAAAATTATAATAAAGGCTTATGTTTTTATTTATTGCATCAACATTAAAAGCAATGTAATCCCAGTTCTTAAGATAAAAAATGCTCCACAATTCTCTAATGCTGCTGTTTTCGTTTTTGGATTCAGATTCACTTCAGAATCCTTTTGTCTCCTCTTCTTTTTCATATCCTCACCTATGCCTTTTTTGCATGTCTCTATAAATTTTACATATTTATAACCATAGCATGGTTACCATCTTTTATTCTCATTTGGTTACTTCATACTAACTTAAAAATATTTCCTCAGTTTGATACACGGTATTTAACCTTATCAACAGTATGTAATATTTTCCAGGCCAAGCAATCACTCCTTACTTTGAATAATTAAATAGTACCCTATTTTTGATCTGCCTTGCTTCCAATTTTTCATTAACACAATGCTATAATGATCATTTTTATTCCTATAGCTGCTTTTTTTTTCTTTCTGTCTTTGTTTTTGTTTGCAAATACTCTTACTGTAGATTCCCAGATTGTGATTACTCGGTTTGAACACCTATTTAGCCCTTGAAATTGTGCCAAATTGTTTTCTTAAAAGACATGTGCTTATTGACAGCCAAGGGCTATGTACCAGAGTGCATGTGTTATTGCACCATTATCAATCCTAATTATTAAAAATGTTCTATGTAAGAGATAAAAAATGCTACCTAACTTTACACTTTTTTATTTACTAAAGTTGTTATTATTGTTGTTGTTAGGAGGAGGAGGAGAAGGTGGAGGTGACATGTCTCCTGATGACCTGGACCTCTTCGGGTCTTGATATTCTGTCACATATATGCTAATCCAGCTATCTTTTGTGTCTGTTAGAAATAGTCTGCTTTTAATTGTATAGAAGTTTAATCCTTTTATATACTTAAATGTGTTTACCAATTTATTGGGATATCAGTCAGAAGTTAGAAACTTTTCCAGTTATTTGAACAGACACGATTTAATATTTAAGAACTCTTTGTTATTTATAAGGCTGTTCAACTACCGAATGCACAAAGAGTGGACTCTGAGTTCTCAGGGAGGTAGTAACTACGGGATGTCATTCCCACCCCGATGGCTGAGGGAAGAAAAGGAAAAAGCAATATAGAGGTGGGCACCACAGACAGAAACTCAGCCTTCTGAGAGGGGGTGGCTGCTCAGCTGGAGCTGCCCTGAGCTTCCCAAAGGAACTGCAGCCACGGGAGTGAAGATGCATCACCCTGGTGTTACCATGGGAGTGACCAGGGGACAAAATGTTCCAGCTACTTCTGCTCCTCT
>NW_007789223.1:0-2190 GCF_000696425.1 Galeopterus variegatus
ACCGGTCTCTATATGGGATCCGAACCCTCAGCGGGAGCGCCGCTGCACTCCCAAGCGCCGCCCTCTACCGAGTGCGCCACCGGGCCGGCCCAGAACGGACATCTTTCTGATGTTGAGTCACTCTATCCAAGGACATGAAATGTCTTTTCATTTGTTCAAGTCCACTGTTAAATCTTTTTTTTTTTTTTTTTTTTTCTTTTTCCCAGAATGGACATCTTTCTGATGTTGAGTCAGTCTATCCAAGGATATGAAATGTCTTTTCATTTGTTCAAGTCCACTGTTAAATCTTTTTTTTTTTTTTTTTGTCCTTTTTGAGACCGGCCGCACCGCGCTCAGCCAGTGAGTGCACCGGCCATCCCTATATAGGATCCAAACCCGCAGCAGGAGCGCCACTGCGCTCCCAGTGCTGCACTCTCCCGAGTGCGCCACAGGCTCGGCCCATTGTTACATCTTTTTGGATAGATATAATAGACTTGAACAAATGAAGAGATATAGTCTCTTACACTTTTTTCTCCTTTTCACCTTATTTTATGTATTCGTATTTTCTCTCATTTTTCTTAAATATATGAGTTAGTGGTCTGCCAGTTTTGCAAAAACAAACAAATACCTAGGAATTTGACTTATTAAATAATTAAGCCTATCATTTTCTATTCTGTACTTCATTAATTTCTGCTTTTATCTTTTTAAAAGCTTTTTTATGTTTTCTTCTGTCTTACTTTACTGTTCTCTTTCTAGCTTTTTGAGCTGACAGTTTGGTTTATTTATTTTTTGGTGGCTGGCCAGTATGGGATCTGAACCCTTGACCTCTGTGTTGGAACACTGTGCTCTAGCCAACTGAGCTAACTGGCCAGCTTGGTTTATTTATTTTTGGTCTTTTGTATTTACTCAGTAGGGCTATGCATTTTCGTCCTTTCATAGAAAACACTGTTGTTTTTGTTATCATTTTTGTGAAATTCTGTAATTAGTTTGTATTCCCCTTAAACCCAAGAGTTGTTTAATAGATGATTTTTAAATTTCAGGATAGTAGGGCCCTTTTGTACTTTGATTTTGTTAATTTTGAGTTTTGCTGCATTGTGATAAGACAGTATTGTATGTAATATTTCTACTGCATTTATGAAACTATTTCTTTTGAGAGAGCACACTGTTCAATTTCTATGAATGTTACATGTGTGCTTGAGGTGTATTCTCTATTATCCGTGTGTAAAGTTTGATATATATCCATAAATGTACCTTATTACTTCTTATTTAGGTCATTTGTATCCTTATGTAAGTTCACTCAATCTGTCTTTACTGAGTTTGGTATTTCTATCTGCCTCCTTGCATCTCTTGTAGTTTGTTATTTTATAAATGTGGTTGCTGTGTTACTTGGTGCAGATATTTATAACTGTTATTTACTCATTGTGAATTGTGGCTTTCAGCATTAAAAGTGTCCGTTTAAAATTATTTTCAATTTCAGGATCACTATTCCCGTTCTCTTTTTAAGTTGCCTGCTAGATCTTTGCTTGCCTCTCTAATTTTAGCCTCTGTGACTCACTTTGTTTTAGGTGTGTCTCTTATATATAGCATAGATGGGTCTTGCTTTGTGAGCCAAATTAAAACTTTTTCTTCTTTAATAGGTGAGCTAAGCCCATTCATATTTATTGATATGATTGATAGAATTAGTTTTAACTCTCATTATTTTGAAATTACTATGTGTATTATGTTTCACTTGCTGTGTTTTTTCTCTATGTGATCTTTTCTTTTTTGCTTAAAAATATTTATGTATTTAGGAAGGTTTCATTTTGTTCTAGTGATTATCTTTGGGCTTAACACATTTTTGAAATGCCCTTAGTTCCTATCTTGTTTTCTTATATAACTTTTCGATTATGCCTTTGAACTCCCACCTATTGGCTGTACAAAAATCAGAGTTGGGTCAACTTATTTTACTCCCCTCTTTCTCTTTTCCTGTCACATTTTTACTTGCATTATTTCTACTTGTCAGAATAACTAATCAATCCTTTTCCTGAAGTTATCTCATTCATCTCTTGGCTGGATGAAGCTTGTCCTCTACTAGATTCTTCAAGAAGGGTCGAGGTATAGAATTTTCTGAGTTATTATGTAACTATTTTTCTACAGCCTTGAAATCTGAAGGTTGGCTTACTTGGATATAAAATCCACAGTTTACATTTTCTTTCCTTGAATTTTTAAAAA
>NW_007789224.1:0-2190 GCF_000696425.1 Galeopterus variegatus
TAACAGGCAGGCATGTTTAGTGATTCCACAGATCAGGACTGATAACTCCCTGCTTCCTTTTAAAAAAAAAAAATCACATTTATAATAAAAAGATTGGCAGTAGGGGACTGCAATGCCTTTTAAACATGACTAGGCCTCTATATCTCCTGAAATGATTTTAATATTGGAATGTGTATTCGTCTTCTCAAATATAAAGGGCTCTTAATTCAAATTAAAGTTTAGCACTTAGCACACAACCCAGCATGGTTCTACGATCGAGACCTGTTGGAAATGTTCTTACTTTGATAAGTCATTATTCATTCTTAAAATTCAGTATGGATTAAAAACTGACGCCAGTTTTTTTGCTGTTTGGGTCAGAACCAAATGAGGGTTACATAAGAAGACAGATAAGATTTTTTTTTTTTAATGCCAGCTTTGTTTCTGAGTAAAGACTAAAGCTGAGAATTGGGTTTAATGGAGCAACAGCCAGGGCTCCCTATAGCTGAAATCCAGAATAATATAGACATGTTCACCCTGTCACAGAGCTGGAAAATATCAGGCTGCCCAGCAGAGAGCATAGTCTTTTCTGTGAGGCTTACTTAGCACATGGCCCACAGCAGAGCAGAGAACAGGCTCCCTGCAGGCAGGGAGAGCTCACAGGGAAAGACAGGAGAGGGTGAGCTGAGGCATTTCCTTTTCTGTTTCCCAAAGTTACCCATCAAGTGTTGCTCCTCCTCCACAGGACAGGAACAGGAGACAGGCTGGGGGAGAGTCCCAGCGATATGCTAATGGAACTCCTCCACATGAAGGAACCATTGCAGCAGAGAAGTGTGGACTCTAGCATAGCCAGGGAAAAGAGGAGAAAACACGAAAAGGCAAATAATTTTAACTCAATTGCAGTGGCTTAGCTTGCTTTTGAGCAAAGAGAATTTGTATGACCCATGGTCTACTTATCAATTGCTACATAACAAACTACCCCCAAAATGTAGGGCCTGGAACAGCAACAATCATTTATTTTACTCACAAATCTGCTATTTGGGCAAGGCTCACGGGGGGCTCCATACAATGCTCCTGAGGCAGCTGAACTGGAGACTGGCAAATAAACTTTCAAGATGGTTCATTCACATGGCTGGCAATTTGGTACTGGCTGTGGCTGAGAGCTCAGATAGACGCTGGCTTAGGGGCCCTGGCTCTTCTCTGTGTAGACCTCTTCATGGGCTGCTTGGGCTTCCTTACAACATGGAAGTGAGGTTCCAAGAATGAGCATCCTGAAAGAGCAGGGTAGAAGTGCATAACACTTTTGTGACCTAACTCAGAAGTCACACGGGATTTCTTCTGCCATAGTGTGTTTGTCAAGGCATTCATAAAGGCCTGCCCAGGTTTGAGGGGAGGGAATGCAGAGGAGACACTCCCCCACTGGGGAGCAGCAAGGTTCCCAAACAGTATGTGGGGTGGGAAATATCATAACCATCTTTGGAAAACACAATCTGCTATAATGCATACCTTTCCCATTGAGAATTCACCTTTAATATGAGAGATAATAAATTCAAGGTAGAGGGAAATATAGAGGATCTTTTTTCAGAGACCAAGATGCCATAAGAAATGCAAATTAATTCAGCTTATAATTTATAGTCCTTTCCTTTTCAAAATTTATTGAGACGATTCATTGCTAAAGAGAACATGCCTAAGATAACTAGCAATTCGCCAAAACAAAATGAAGCAAGGTTCAGAAAGAATAAATAGTCTATTTTTAGCTAGAGAACAAATATTCAATAAAAATATGAGTTGGCATTAAAATGTATTAAAAGTTAAAGTTAAAACTAGGCACCCTTTCAGTGAAGTCTCTCATGGAATAAAAAAAACAGAGGGAAGAGTGAAAGTGACCCTAAGCACGTGCTCTGAGGTCAGGCAAGCCCGAGTATGAATCTGGCCCTGCCATTTCCTATTGATGGGATCCCAATGTCCTCCTGTATAGCTGGACATTATGAAACCCCCCTACAGAGCTGTTGCTATAATTAAATACCTATTTTATGTGAAGTACTGAGAGACTTAGAGCTCTCTAGTAAGTGCTCAGTAAATAGTTGTTATGTTCAAGGAATGTGGTAAGTTTCTAGGACACCTACTGTGTCCTAGCCCTGAGAGAATACTTATAATAGGATAGCTACCTGCCCTTAAATATTTTTCAGTACAATTGAAAAAGTAGAACTTCCA
>NW_007789225.1:0-931 GCF_000696425.1 Galeopterus variegatus
GAGAGCGGGAGAGAAAAAGGGAGAGGAAACTCCAGAAACCGGCAGAGGCTGCCGTCCAGTCTTTGTCTGGACACGTGCATGAGCAGAAACCACCGACGCTGCAGAAAGAGCTGCCAGAGCAGAGCACATGCAGGTCTGGAAATGGTTTGCATTGCCACCCAACTGTACAGGACACCAGGTGCCGGGAAGAGTCCTCAGAAGAGTCCCTCTGAGTGCTGATGCTAAACTAGCCCAAGACTCAAGGCAGCTGTGGATTCACCCAAACGAAGCTTAGAAGCAAGCCTCAAAAGGATCCGACTGCCGTCAGCCACCTCTGCTGCACCCCAGAGCAAGGTCTAACCCCAGTGACAGGAATGCAGCACGACCCAGCACCTGACAATGCAGTCCTCACAGGAAAATACGACCAGGCGTGCAAATTCGCAGGGAAGTTGACCCCAACCCAGGAGAAAAACCAGTCACTAGAAACAGACCCAGGAAGGACAGAGCTGCTACAACGCACACACGAGGTCATTCAAGCAGCGGCTCTAGATGCCCCGTGTTCATGACTGTATGGAGCAAGGGTGGAAAATGTCCACCGTCAGAGAACAGGTTCAGGTGCGGGAGTTCTTTGTGCTGTTCTCACAACTTTCTGCACATCTGAAATTATATCAAAATAAAAATTATATTAAAAGTTAAAAAATAAAAGAGGGAGGATGAGCCCAGACCCCCCAGCTGGGGACCCACAGAATCTGCTGCTTCCTGTCACTGTTGCTACTGGCCAGGCACCTGCAGCAAAATTCACCTTTAACCCCCTGGGGAAAATCTGCTTTGGGATGGGGCGTCTGCCCGTGTGGCGACCCCCAGCCCGAGATTGGAGCAGAGGGGCAGAGGAGCGAACACGTAGGGCTGGCTGTGGGTCGCACCTCTTTCCACCGAGTCCCCCCCCCCCCCC
>NW_007789225.1:1931-2190 GCF_000696425.1 Galeopterus variegatus
TGAGCCACCATCAGCACGCACATGCACACACATGCATGCACACACCAATGCACACGTGTGGGCACACATACGCACATGCGTGCATGTGCACAGACGCACACGCACGGCACACATGCATACACATGCACTTGCACGAAGTACAGACACACACACGTAGGCGCCCATACACCAGTTCGCCACAGCCTGTATTGTTCCTCAAGGTTTACCACAGTTGGTTTTTCCTCAGCTCCGTTCCTCCTCTAGATTCTGGAGATTCCCC
>NW_007789226.1:0-1022 GCF_000696425.1 Galeopterus variegatus
ACTTTTAAATAATAGCAAGCAACAATAATAATAGAGAAAAAACATCTTACCAAATCCTGACTGTAGGGACCCCATGGGCACCTGAACAAAGGACACACCTTGGCAATATGGCACCCTTCCTGGTTCTTCTCCGCAGTAAACAAGCTCGCTGGCACCAACACCCAAGCCCACCCGCGCCAAACCGCAGCCAGTCACAGGTCAAGGCTCACCTCCTGCCCAGCCCCGTCCAATCAGTTACCTCCCCGTCCACTCTCTCTCCTGCCCCGGAGCACAGCACCCTATAAATGTATGCACAGTCCTTGAATAAAGCGGAACTTCTCTGGCGAACTGTTGAACTGTTAGCCCGGGTCTCACATGCTTCCTTTGTCCATGCATTCCCTTTATTATGGTGCCAAAACCCGGGAGGGAGTTCACCCTGCGACAGGGGACTCCTTCCTCAGACCTCCTCGGACACCTCCACGACCCCCTGGGATTGACGGTCTGCCCCCGTCCGTTTTCTCTGGCTCTGGCTTCCTTCACTCACCACCGGCTCATCCGTTAGGTAAGCCCCCTTTTCCTTTTGTCAGGCTTGTAGATTATTTAAACCTTCACCCTAATCACATTCTCCTGGCCCCGACATTGACACGTTCCCAGCCCTGGAGGCTGAACCTCCCATTCCTCCCTCTCTCTTTCTCTCACTCCTTTTAACCTTCCTCCTTCCTGGGTTCATCCTTGAACCCATCTAACCTTCCTCCTACCAGGTCCAGGACCCCCGCCGTCCAGTAAACCCTAACGTGTTAGGTCCTTCCGGCTCCTCCGGCATTTTGCCTATGGGAAGCGAGGGTCTAGGTGATGACTTACACCCCCTTCCTTCCTGGGTTCCTGGAACCCATCTCCTGGGAACGGCACGACTCATTGGGGGTGCCCTCTGAGTTCTGTCCTTCTTATCTGGCCGGAAGGCTCATTCCTTCTCCTTTTAAAACCTCTCTCTCTCTCTAATCCTCTTCGGAATGGGAGCTTCCGCCTCCTCCCTCTGGGTGATT
>NW_007789227.1:0-2190 GCF_000696425.1 Galeopterus variegatus
GTCCAAAAGGATACCAAGGTGGAGGCTACAACACGCATTTCCAGCGTTCTTTAAAGCCCTTATGACTGACTGACGGGGAGACTAAGAAAATCAGCAAATCCTAATGGCATGCAATGAGGATTCACTGCACACAGGCCCCTGCTACTCTTTTCTCAAGTTGATGAGCAGCAGCGCGGCAGGTCCGCACATGAATAAGAAGATGTGAGGCAGGCTCAGACGCCAACCCAGTCTAAAGTAAGTGGCCACCCTGGCAGCAGTCAGCAATCTACATACGATGGTACTTCAAAGAGTTTGCAGAAAGATTCATATTACCTTTAAATTCCCATTTTTTCAGGAACTTTTTGAAGTTCCCGCGTACTGCGTTATTAGCGTGAGCACGATGGGTAGCACAGCAGCGGATTCCTGACACCCATCCAACCATTCCATCAGGTGATAAGTACCACAAGTCATGGAGATCAAACCTCTGCTCATCCAGGGCACTCAAAAGAGCAACAGCACAGCCTCATTTACCAACAGACCACTGACACCAGCGTATCAATTTAAACCATCTGTGGACAAGCCTAACGGTTCCACTCCTCCCTCCAGGTGCTCATAGAGAACTGTCCCCATGAGGACGTGAGTGTGGCTTTGCAAAAGCACAAGCAGGCCGAGGACGAGCAATTGCTCATACTTACTAATTGGCCTTTGGGTCCCATTTACAGGAGTCCCCCTTGAGGAAGTCCTGACATTAGACAGGACTCAGAAATAACCAGTTGTGGGGGTGAAAGATTGGGGCATGTGGTATCTCATGGTAGTGTGTTGTCGGGGCCAATACAAAGTACAGCAAGAAATAAAAGTTTAATTTTCCCTGTGATAGTTTGGATTGTCCTCCAAACTATTCACGTGGAGACCTGATCCTCAATGTGGCAGTGTTGGGAGCTGTCTGAGTCATGGGGATGGATACCTCACGAATGGATTAATGCCCTCCTGGGGTGTGGAGGTGGTGATTGCGTTCTCATTCTATTAGTTCCCATGAGAGCTGGTTGTTTAAAACATCCTGGCGCCTCCCCCCTCTCTCTGTTGCTTCCTCTCGCCATGCAATCTACTTGTACCTGCCGGCTGCCTGCCATTTTCTGCCATGAGTAGAAGCAGCCTGAAGCCCACAGCAGATGAAGCTGTCTGAGAATTGTAAACCAAGTAAACCTCTTTTCTCTATAAATTACCCAGTTTCAGGTATTCTGTTATAGCAACATAAAAATGGACTAATACAGAAAATTGGTACTTCAAGATGTGGGGTGTTGCTATACAGATAGCTGAAAATGGTACGAGTGCCTTTGGAACTGGGTAATGGGCAAACTTTGGGGGAGTTTGGAGGACTTAGAAGAGAAAGCTATGAGGGAAAGTTTGGGATGTTTTAGAGACTGGTTAAACAGCAACGTGGACACCAGGGGTGTATTTGTCTTTTTTTGTTGCATATGACAAAATACATTGAACTGGGTGATTTATAAAGAGAAACAAAAGTTATTGCTTACAGTTTCTGAGGCTGGGAAGTCCAAAGTCCGTGTGGCGCCAACAATGACCAAGGGATCTCACACTGCAAGATGGTGGAAGCAGAGAGTAGAGAGAGCAAGACAGATTCTCCTCTTCTTTTAAAGCCGTCAGAACCATACCCCTGACCACCATTTTTAATCCATTCACTACTGCACGGTCCTAAAACCCAATCACCTCTTCAAGGCTCCACCTTTCAATTACCATAAGAGAATTCACCACCCTCTTAACAGCAGTCACAGTGGGGGTTAAGTTTCTAATACATAAAACATGGGGGACACAAGTCAGGCTTCAATGAGTTCTGGAGGGACATAATTCAATCCACTACAAGTTGTGTTATCTATACAAATGGTATACTACCCTGCTATAAAAAAAAGAATGAAATACTACAGCAGCAACATGGATGGACTTAGAAAAAATTATATTAACTGAAAAAAGTCAGGCACAGAAAGAGAAATACCACATGTTCTCGCTTATTTGTGGAAACTAAAAATAAGTAAATAAATATAAAAGCAAACGGGGGGGGAGGAGTCAGGGAACAAGACACAACAATCACAATTCCTTCAACTTGTTAAGATCAGTGAACAGACATGATGTTGCTACAGGGAGAGGTAGAGGGGAAAGAGGAATTGGTAAAGGGACATGAAAATCATTTACATTGTA
>NW_007789228.1:0-2189 GCF_000696425.1 Galeopterus variegatus
ATGCAGACAGCAAGGGATGGTAAGGGAGTGGTGCCCCCTGGGGACCACATGCCCTGCGTTTGGGAGGGCACCAACTTACCTCCAGTTGATGGATGTCAAGTGGGAATATGGGCCCTGATGTGCCATGTCTTCTGATTTTTCAAGAGAAGCAAGATATTTGGATCTTTACATAAAAATTACTGATTTTTAAGTTTTGCCATTTGATTTTAATTTTTAAAAATATTATTAAATAAAGCTCCCATTCAGCCCATTCGTTGTGCCATTGGTCCCCTCTGCTCTTTACGCATCATTCCACTGGGCCTTCTCTTCTTTGTTTGCAAAGTCTTCTGCCTCTGTGTCCACACAGGGTGGTGGAACCAAACCGTGTGCACCCAAGACTCTAGGTATTGGTAATCAAGTCTGAGAAGAGCGCTCCGACATGGGTATTTGAACTCAACAATCAGAGAATGTTGGGAATTTGGGGGGCTGGAGAGCGGGAGATTCTAACCATTCATCTGGTTAAACAATCCTTTCTTTAATTCTCTCATTGCCCCAACAAGAGGTCAGAATGTACCTTATGAATTAAAGCAACTTAGATCCCTGGGGAATTTATAGATTTCAAAACATTTACCAAACTCAGTTTTGGGTTTTTCCCCAACACTTAGCATTAAGCTGCTACATCAGCCTTGGGAAACTTTCATTTCATAGTTGAACAGGCAGTTTTCAGGAGGACAGAGCCCAGGATGGGAGAAGCAGATCATGAGTCATAGCTCCAAAGTGGAAAATTAAACATTGATGTGCACCTGACAGATGCATGAAAAACAAATCCCAAGTATTTGAAGAGGAAAGTTGCCATGGCATTTTTGCAAAACGCCACTACTGAGAATCGTAATTCTGTGGTACACATACATCCTCCTTTCTCTGTTTTCCTCCATTAGGCAAGAACATCTGAAGAGCTACAGAAAGAGAAAAATCTGATGTTAAGGATACCCCTCAGTGCTGGGTTTCTGCGGGGAGCCATGAGGGGTGTCACATCATGGCAGAGATTCAGGGTCCCCCCCTTCTTCATGCACCACTGCCACTCTGGGGGTGGCTCAGTTCCTCTCCTCCCACCCCACAGGGGGCAGGCAATAGCACTAATCAGCCACCGCCTAATTACCAGCCAACTAATTAGTGAGGAGGGGAGCTCCTGGGTCCCCGCTGTTTCTTAATAATTAATACATAAACTGGTTAATCTGACAGCCCCTTCTCTCCATCTCTCAGCAAAAATTCATAGTGGCTCTGTCCCCCAGTCACACAAGATAGAAACCCAAGAGTTGTCTTCAGTCTCTCCTCTCACATTACCCACCCCCAATCCCTTACCAAGTGCTGTCAGTTCTACTTTCTCAATAATGTCTCGCGCATCTGGCCTCCCCTTGGCGATCTCCCTGTTTCTCCTTTGGTTTGGGCCCTCCCCATTTCACGTCTCGACTACTGAAATAGTCTTCCCACCTGGTCTCCCTGTCTATTACCTCTCCTTCCTCCAACTCATCCTCCCTTCTGCTCCCAAAAATATCTACATGAAACAGGCTACGATATGTCACTCTCCTGCTTAAAAACCTTACCTCAATCCCCACTGCCTATGCAATTAAGTCTAAGATCCCGTGTGTGGCATTCAGAGTCTCCCACAATCTGTACCAGCTGCACTGCCTTATAGAATACTCTTTATTCTTAAGTGATCCACATCGACGCTGGCAAACACGAAGGGCTCAGCCCTGTGTTTCAGAGGGCACACAGTGAGAGGACACCTTTATGTGACTCCACACACCAGTCCAATGGCCAATGGCAGGGTAACTTGATTACTTACTGCTCAAGTTGTAGCCTGTAGGAAAGATGTCCTAGCGTGCTGCCCCCAACCCCTCGCCACCTTGCCTGATGCTTTGGACACAGTCAGTTGCTCTCTCCCCCTTCAACTCTTTTTTCACGCTCCTCACTTTTCTCCAGCCTTCCTAGCTTCTCCTTCTGGTCTCCTTTGCTAATCTCTCTTTTCTTCCCCCCACTTGGAGGCCTCAGCAGCCCTTGGCTTGGGCCCTCTTTTCTCTCTCTACACTCACTTCCTAGGAGATTTCTTCTGGTTCCATGGCTTTGAAGATCTTCTAGACTCTGAAGATTTTGACATTTACGTCTGTAGCCCTGGCCTCTCCCTAAGCCTCGGACTTGAATATCTAACT
>NW_007789229.1:0-2189 GCF_000696425.1 Galeopterus variegatus
AAAAAAAAAAAAGTGTTTAATATGTGCTATAAAGGAAACTATAGCTATGAATACCCTTTGCAATATGGTATTTTAAAGCATTCAGAATTCAGAGTTTTATAGTTAAGACACAAGACATCTTTTAATTACATTTTGATTTTCTTAAAAAGTTAAAACAAAAATTAAACCATATATGTATCAATTATAACAAAACTAATAGTTTCTAAGCAAGCTCAATATTTTAGTCTGAAAATTATGACATTGTGAATTGGCAAAAATATAAACAGCTAGAATAAGACAATCAGGAAGAAATGAGATAATAGTCTTAGATGAAACAATTAAATATGAATTATGACATAATTACAGGCCCCCCGATGGGTAAAAAAGAAAGCTACTGATGATATGATAGTGTTTTCTGTAATGTCTACTGCTGTTTAGGCTAAAAAGACATTTATTCCATTGCAAATTTTTCTATTTTGTTGTCTTTAAACTTTCTCAAAATATTCCTTTAGGCTGGGGATTTCTGTGCTTCGATTAAGTCAAAAGTAATAATATTTTAAGAAGTTTAGTCGAAGTCTCTAACTTTGTACATCAGAATGCGATCCACTTCACTGCTGCGTGTCTGGGGGTAGATGTGCTCAGCCCCTCCCGTGGTGGCTGATTTGCCATCATAGCAAAATATCAACAGTTCAAAGTTCAGAGTCACCAAGAACTCATGGTCTAAGCAGCTAGGATTTATTATTTCAATTTATTTCAAAATTGAAAAAAAACTAAATAGGCTTTATCCACCATATAGGACTGATATAATTATTTGGCTTTTAACTTTTTGTGTATTTTTTAATTTACATTCATGCAGCAGTAAATACCATCATCCAGGCAGTCAAAATCACAAGTTTGAAGGGAAATCTTATCTCTAGAGTTATGCAGCTGGAAGCAGAGGGAAGAATTTGGAACGTGTCTGTATAAACGCAAACATATCCATACGCATGTATTAGTACATGTATACACAGACATAAACATGACAGAACTGGATATACGAATGCACACATACACACAAACACGTGCATATGGGTGCACCCACACGCAGGGATAGTTGGACAGACAGTGGGCTGCGTTCTGTAGCTGGTGCCATCGGAGTCTGGTTATGGTGTTTTGGAGAAATCATGACACCGTAGCACCTATTCAGATTATATCTTACTTACTTTTAAATTAGTGTTAGATTACAGTCGTGGATTGTTGGAACACTCTGGCACCTGTACCCAATTTTACTTGTTGCTGCTAAAATTTGTGTCAGTGGTCCTGTTAGCAAATTCGTCTAATGACTGTGCTTTGCTCCACGTTCACTTAGAAAGATTAAGAGTACAAAATGTATATGGTGGCTAATTATGGGTCTTTCATTTGTAAATTTACATGATCCTTAAAAAAAAATAAAACGTATTTTCCTGTACTAAATGTAATTCATGGTTATTATAAAAATGAGGAAAATATGGAAAAGTATGGATTGGCAGGAGCTATTCAGCTACAATGAAGGTTAATGCAGCTGCAGCATTCAGCCGGAATAACGGCCTGTTTCTCCTTCTGGGATTATTACTTTACAGTGCAGAGATTTTATCCTGGTTTTCTTCTTCTGGCATTATAGAATAAGCATTTTCCCTTGTCATTAGAACTCTTTGTCAACAGCTTTTTGGTGGTGGTAAAACAGTTGGCACGTAGCTGTGGTCTAATTCACTTATCCCTAGCTTTATTGCTGGACATTCAGTCTCTTTCTGTGTTTTGTGGCGTTATAATCATCTTATAGTGAACATCTTTGAATTAAGGATTACTTTCTAAGAACAGATCGTGAAGAGTGAAGTTACTCTGACAAGAGCTGTGAACACATTCCAGGCTCCTAACACCCCACCGAAGTGCTTTCTGAAAAGCTGTGGTCTGGGTGGACACCTCCACGGCAACCTGTACTCGCGCCTTCCTGGACCTGCTGTGCTTCCAATGCCTCAGCCCCAGCATTTGCACAAAGAGCAGCCTTTGCCCTGGGGAGGGGACTTTCCCATTTTAGCACGATGACAGCACTTTTAACCCCAGAGATCTCGGCGCAGTTTTTGATGCCTCAGCCCCAGCATTTGCACAAAGAGCAGCCTTTGCCCTGGGGAGAGGACTTTCCCATTTTAGCACGATGACAGCACTTTTAACCCCAGAGATCTCGGCGCAGTTTT
>NW_007789230.1:0-2189 GCF_000696425.1 Galeopterus variegatus
TTCTTCTCAAGGTCAACAGTAACCTCCATGTTGCTGAATCTAATGGTCAGTCTCAGTCCTCATCCCTTGGGTCTACAACAATATTTAGCACAGCTGATCTAGTTTTTTCACTTGACCTCCTGGATGCCACTCTCTCCCGGTGCTCTTTCATTTTCCTTTGCTGGCTCCTCCTCTTCTCCAACCTTTAACATTGGAGAGCTCCAGAGATCAGTCCTTGTCCCTCTTCCCTTCTCTATCAACGCTCACTCCCTTGGTGACCTTATCTAGTCTCACAGCTTTAAGTACCACCTGCATGCCAGTGAGTCTCAAACATGTACCTCCAGAATAGACTTCTTTCTTCCAAGTCCAGACTCATCTACCTACTCACCATTTCCATTCCGTGTGTCTAATAAAAATGTCAAACTTAACATATCTGCAGCTGAATCTCTTCTGATCTTTTCTCCAAAACCTATTTTATCTTCAGTCTTGCCTCTCCCACTTGATAGCAATGCCATCTGGCCAGTTGCTCAGGCCAGAATTTACAGATATCCTTGACTGATTTCTCTCTCTTACTCCTGCATCTAACGCATCAGACAATCATTTTGTCTCTGCCTTAAAAATATAAGTCTGAGAACCAAACAATCCAGAAATATCTATGGGAAGAGAAAACATAGTTTACTAAACTGTACTATAATTTAAGCATCGCTCCATCCCATCCTCACATGGATTTCTGTATCATGCAGTGAACACATATACATATGCCATCTGAAACAATGACCTTTGAGTTTATTCTCTGAAAATACTAAACGAAAGAAAAGTAAGTTTTGGTTTAATGTCTGATTTATTTTTTTCCAAATATTTTTCCCTACAGATACTAATGTCTCATAGTTAGTTCATTATCAGAAAGTGGATTTTTATGCCCAGAAAAGCATAATACTCTTAATTTGGCACTCCAGAGAACCTATTAATACAATTTAAGGTATGCAAGGATAATCAAGGACATACCATTTTTAGCTTAGTATACATGGTAATTAGGAAGAAAGAAATCATTCGTTTGTCAGAATCTGTTAATACACACATATTTCTATTTTCTCTCTTTTATTCTACTGATGATAAAGTGCGTATTTATGCTATAAAGTAAACCCCCATTGCCCCATTTTCTATGTACAAATAAAACACATTTTATGGGAAGGGTGGTGGGGGAGGGATAGGGAGAGGTTTGCCAACATATACAGAATTACTGCTAGATAGGAGGGATATGTTCTAGTGTTCTATAGCACTGTAAGGTGACTGTAGTTAACAGCAATTTATTGTATAATTTCATATAGCTAGAAGGGAGAATTTTGAATATCCCTACACAAAGAAAAGACAAGTATTTGAGGTATTTACACTGATTTCATCATTACACATTGTATACATGTATCCAACTATGTACCGCATAAATATGTATGATTATTATGTGTCAATTAAAAATAATGATAATAATAAAATGAGACACATTTTCCATCCGATAGAGGTGCACAATTGCAAACAGTGCATAGTAACAAACTCACCTCCATGTTCTATAGAAAAAGAGTGAAAGATCCTAACTACATTCTCTTGTTTATTGCACCTATTAATCTGCTTAACAAACATTTATTGAACATATATAATGTGCCAGGCATTTTTCTATGAACTGATGATGCAACTGTGGTCAAGGCAGCTGTAGTTTCTGTCCCTCAGTACAGCACAACTCACAGTCTAGGGAAAGTTACAAAGAAATAGGACATTACATTATAATGGAAAACCTACTGAGATGGGTGAGTAACAGAGTGTCATAGGAACACAAAGGAGGGAGACCTAGCACCAAATGCAAGATGTCAGCAAAGCCCTCTTAGAAAAAGTAACTTGGAAGGTACAATCTGAAGAACGAGTAGGAAGAACAGCTTGGGAGGAAGGGGAGACTAGTGTCCTAAGCATAAGGAATGTTTTGGGCAAAGACCCAGAGGTGAAAAGCACCTTCAAAAAAATACCCAAGAGATTAAAAGTGTTCAAAGGGGAAAGAAGTAGTGAGAAAACGAAGCTAAGAAGTAAAACTGGAGTCAGTTATTTTTTTTCTATTTTTTCTAATTGCTTATGAATATTCATGGAGTACAAACTAATTGTCACCACTCATGCCCTATGATGTGATGGACAGATCCATACTGGCACCATGCCCATTACCACAAATT
>NW_007789231.1:0-2189 GCF_000696425.1 Galeopterus variegatus
AGCTCTTAATTTAATAAATATTCCTGAGAGGGTAGAGTCACTTGAGAAAGCTTATGTCTGTACGAACTCATGAAACTACTTATTTTACCAAATTAATAATTAAAAAGCTACTGATTACCTCAGAAAATCTTGTGAGGCCCAGGGTCCAACTCAGCACATATAATTGTTACATGGTGTATGACTGCAGTAAGAAATTTTAGAAACACAAATCTCTATCTCATGATAATTGTCTCAGGTGTTGTATAACCTATCTCCAGCTGGGGCCTGGTAACTCCAACCAAAATTAATTTGATCAATCATTTCAAAGATCTAGGTGAAAATCTTTCTGTAATGGTAACGTAAAGACTGTTTTGGGAGGGAGATCGTAATCCTTTAGCAAATGAGTTCGCTATACCCTGGGTATGCTCACTGACAAATTGACACAGTTGGAATCCATTCCAATTTCAATAGAGCATCAATTATTCCTTATACAGATCCATTAGTTTATGTTTAATGTTCTTTCAAAACTTTGGCCCTAAAAGCCATACATTCAGTGTCATTGTATGTGACTTGAATGTAAGCTTATATGGGCAGAGGTTTTTATTTATTTATTTTTTCTCTTTTGTTCACTGATGTATCTCTTCCTTCTATATTTGTGCCTCGCACATAGTAGGCATGCAAATATTTGTTTAAGGAATGGCAAATGAGTTTCAAAAATGACTACTTCTATTCCTTCTATTATTATTTTGACACTTTGACCTGAAGAAACTTGCCACAAATCATAAGGCTCCAGTTTTCATTTATCCTCATGGAGTTGCTTTTGTCTCTTAGGACAAGAATGCTTGAAAAAGCCTCAAGAGAAAATTGGTTTGAGTTTGTGCTGCCAAAATAAATGGTTCTTTGTCAAAACCGTGGTCCTTATTTTGTAGACTACTGGTAAATATAAGAAGTCAAAGTATGCAGTTACTTGAAACAACATTTTGCGTCTAGAACCTGACAGTCACCTGGGGGATGTTGCCTGTTGAGAAATGAACATTCTTAGATCCTGGACATTACTTTCTGGCCTCCCCATTTCTGTAGTCATCTGTCTTATTAATCTTAATGTCACCTTTGTAGGGAGCCAGTTCATGTTTTTAGTAAAGTGCTATAGTTTGTGTAGTATTTCATCTTTCAAAATTCAACCAGTAAAAATGAACACTCCAAACCAGGAATCCAAACATGAAATTGGAGAGGCTGTTGCCTCACTTACCACGGAATTATGTTATGGGCAGAAGCAAGTATGGCGAAAGAGACCAACAAAAAGATATTTTGAGCAAGGAACAAAAAGGACTAATTCTAGATAAATTTAATATAGTTATTTTTATCTTGTTTGATTATTCCTGATACTTCTTGGAGTTTTATGTCTTCCATTTAAAAGAGCAGTCAGGCTTCCAGTCAAGATGGCGGAATAGACAATTGCAAAGTCTGTCATCACTATCTCCCACAAATCAACCAATTAACGACTATTAAAAAGCAACCACAGCCAAGCTGGGGCCACTGGAGATCAGAGGAAGAAGAGGGGAGACCTACGGAGTGCTTGAAGGCAGGAGAAGCCACCATAAGAGAAAGAATGAACCGCCCTGTTTCAAGCCGTGGCTGCTTCCAGGCTAGAGCTGGTGAGCACATGGAGCAGGAGCCAGCAAAAGCCACAGCTGTGCCCTTTGGATGAAGTTTTTTGGAGGCCGCAGGGGAGAAGAGGGCCTCGGGGGCTCCCAGACCAGCAAGACTACTAATAGGGTTCCTTTGGATCCGCATAGGAGTGGGGAGCCACTCAGTGGCTGGCGAGTCATCGCAAGGCACTGGTGCATGGCCCACCCCATGGGAAGTGTTTGGAGCACGGGCAGTGGGGGAGATGGGCCCACCAGTGGCACAGCATGGACAACTGATCTGCCCTGCAATCAGTGCAGGACCACTCGGTGGAGACTGGTGAGGAAAAGAGAACTGCAGGGGGTGCAGTTTGCTAAAAAGACTCAGGACCAGACCAGAGTGTCTACACAACCCAGGTGTACCAGATCTCATGAGAGTCAGATGTATCTAAAAAGTTAACCATTAAAACCTGAGCTGCAGAAAAAGCCTTTCCCAAGGAATCAGCAGCTAAGTAACAATTTAGCTCAACCACAGAGCTCAAGTGCTGGTCCCCACATGAATTTCCCCCATTATAGAAGTAAGCA
>NW_007789232.1:0-2189 GCF_000696425.1 Galeopterus variegatus
ATCACAGGAATAATATTTCAGGATTCTAAGCAAAAGTGAATATGTTAAAAATGCTGCTCTGAGGTATAAAATAACTTTAAAAAAATTAAGTTTTTTTTTTCTTTTTGGGGGGTGCTTAATAGAGGAAACTGTGGTTTATAATCGGGAAGGGGAGAATTAGTAGAATCAGATAATACATCTTCAATAAATATTTGAATTTCATTCCAAGTGAATTGTAAGCCGTGAAGAAATTTTACATAGGTGAATAACACTATTAGCTTTAAGTTTAAAAAAAACAGCACTCTTGTTGTTGTGAAGATAATAAATAACTGGATAGGAAAAGGCTAGAGGTTGGGCATCAGTGGATATTTTTCAAAACTGAGGTAAGCAGTTTTTATGGGATACCCGGTACTAGATAATGTTGACTGGGGCCAAAGTGGAGAAGCTGGGAATGGAGAGAAGATGATAAATTTGGCAGCTGGGAGTAGAAACAAGATGATCTCCCAAACATAAATTGTATAATGAATTACATGAGAGATATATGAGGGAGAATTAGTAGAATCAGATAATATAAGTCTTCAATAAATATTTGAATTTCATTCCAAGTGAATTGTAAGCCATGAAGAAATTTTAAGTAGGTGAATAACACTATTAGCTTTAAGTTTTAAAAAACAGCACTCTTGTTGTTGTGAAGATAACAAATAACTGGATTAGAAAATGCTAGAGGTTGGGCATCAGTGGATATTTTTCAAAACTGAGGTAAGCAGTTTTTGCGGGATACCTGGTATTAGATAATGTTGACTGGGGCCAAAGTGGAGAAGGTGGAAATGGAGAGAAGATGATAAATTTGACAGCTGGCAGTAGAAACAAGATGATCTCCTGAACATAAATTATATAATGAATTACATGAGAGATATATGAGGGTGTGATAGATGAAAAGTAAACAAAGGCTTTTGTGGATTTTTTTCTTTTTGCAATCGGACCAATGGCTACCATATTTTTTGAATATTAATGGATGTAGTTAAAGATGGAGAACTTCGTATAATGTATGCTATACGAAGTTATGCTGCTCATGAAACATTTAGATGATGATTTAAGCAAGCTAATATTTAAGTCTGGAGCACGTTGTTGTGGGTAGGCTTGCTGTTGCTTGAGAAACATCAACCTTGAGAGTAATACAATATTTTATTTTTCATCTATTTCAAGATATGCTTTTCTTTTTTTAATTTGTAACCATAATCCCTTATATGTTCCATATTCAAACTGCATCTTTTTCCACTGAAGGTCAAACCTTTCTATCCCCAAACAATATACTACAGAATATTACTTCTCAGTCTGCTTCCATGCTTCTTTCTTATCTTGCTTTCTCTTGGTCTGCAATTTTCAATATTCTGTCTGCAAATTTCATTCTCTCCATTGTTTCTTTTGGTAAACGTATCACCTGTCAGACAAAGGTAATGTTTGCATATTGTATCAGCTTCTCTGTTTCCGCTGAAACCTAGTGTGTTGCTAGTTTTAACTTTTATTTGAAAATGCAACAATATTTTTTTAAAGCAACCGCTTAAAATCACAGATATTAAATTCATCATCTAATTTTTTTCTTTCAAAATTCCAGGTTATGTTGTTTCTTAACTTCTATACATACTTCCCCATTCTATTCACCCTCCTCTTCGGACCTCCTTAGGTCAAACCTTCTTTAACAATGTCACTGACTATGGTATCCTTCCTAGTCACCATGTCATGATTTTTTCAGATTGACTCATAGCCTTGACAGCCATTAAGGTTTTTTTTTTAAGTAGTTAAGATGTGTAATCAGAGCTATTCTTTAGAATAATCAAAACATGTCCTCATTTTCAATGCATCCCACCATCAGGTCCTTATCACTTTTCTAGTCATGCACCTTACCAGACACACATTGTAGATAAAGTTTCATCTCTGGCCCTCTGTGTCTTTATTCATATTGATTCTTCTGTGATTACTCCATGTTTTGAGAGAGGTAGCATCTTATCTTAAAGAAGTTTGCCCACCACTTGCAGCAGTGGCCCTATGCATTCAGAAATGAAAATCAACGTAGTGTCAAAGGAAACTAACAAACTTGAATTCTGTAGTATTAAGAATGTCATTTCTGGTCATTCTCTAGGATGTTTGATTTTTTTTTCATGAATACTAATAATTAACTTGGAGAATAGAAAGATAGGTGAGTTGTCTTT
>NW_007789233.1:0-2189 GCF_000696425.1 Galeopterus variegatus
CAGAATACTGTCTTGTCTTCATTTCTCATGTCTCTTGTTCCATCCCATTCCCACTCCCCCCCTCCAGGGTCTGTGTTGAATATCCCGCGGGTCGGGACACTTTCAGAGGAACTATGAAGTAAAAACTATAACATAAGATCATCATAATAAGATTATCTTGCCTCTTTCATTCTCATTAGTGCATGAGAGTATGGCAGAGACTTCCAGAGGCTACGTGACATGTGATGTCACATTAGATTGAATGAAGAAGCTGTCCTTTACTAAAACAGATATGAAAGAGATTTGCAAAAAATACATAATGCCTCTTCTCATCAATATTTTTGTTTTAGACAATATAGTTAGATCGATAAAAAATGTGTTATTTATATTAACAAACAATGGGTTTATTATTGCTATTTTATAATAATTTAATACTTTTTAAATTTGCTAGTTTTAATTTCTAATATAGTAAATATCCATAGATAAAGCCCACATAAATAAAATCTCTTTTGTGTTTTCAAAATTTTTAGGAGTATAAAGGGGTCCTGAGGCCCAAAATTTTGGGAAACCACTGGTTTAGCTGGTAGAATTAAGATCATGTAAAAGAAATATGATCACTAGATGAACTGAAGATACCCAAGATGATATATATATGTGTATATATATATATATATATATATATATATAAAATGATCCCACTAACCCTTCAACTTTGGAGCATCTGCCAGGAAACTGAAACATTCAGTCAAACATCTCCAATGTTCCAAAAAGTCCAGTGTTTAGCAGGTTATGGACAAAATATCCCGGGTATTTGAGTGAGTGTGGGCTGAGTTTCATGGTCAGGAGAGTACTCATCCAATTATTTAGTGCCCCATAGACCCAGACGGAGTGTTTTCCATTTTAATTGGAAAATTTTGCAGCCTCTTATTTATAGCATAAGGGATAGGAAACCAGTTACCTTCAAGTGAAATAAAAATAAAACCTACTCCTCAACCTAAACTTCTAGAATCTTTTCCTCCAAATGTTGCCTACAGGTCTTTCCACCCAATTATTCTGCACCAGAACTGCTCAGCCACTGTCAAGAGGATCAAGCATGAAACAGACTCCATAAAACATTCAATTACTTCCCCCCTTGGCCAACTGTCTGGCCACCATGGGCACAATATCACCATCATATTTTAGTCTAATTTTCACTCTCATTAGCAAATTAAAAGACTTCTGACCATAAGATATCAGTTATGAAGGAAAAGTTTCTTCAGCATTCATTCAAAACAAAAAACGAAAAACTAACTTCATTCTTCCATCATTCCAAAGAAAAATCATCTATTTCTCTTTGTAAAATCATATATATTTTACAATGTATCTAAAACTAAACTAGCCCCCCCCACCAAGAAGTCAACCACAAAAACGAATCCCAGCCCCCAAAAAAATTTAAAATAGAAGAATATATTAAATTGGCAGATTTTTGTGGATATTCTTCTAGCCTTGTTTAATGCACCAGATTTTGCAAGTAGAAATTATTACATCACTTTGGGAATCCTTCTGTTTGAACTTAATCTTTATAAGGTTCTGGCCTACTTTTCCTATTGTAAATATGCCCATGCAGATTTATATGAGTTAATGTATATGAAAGTACTTTACACTATAGATATATATACTAATACAAGGTACTTCAGAAAGTTCATGAAAAGATAGAATTAAAAGATACTACAAATTTTTCTGTGAGCTTTTTGAAGTACCCTCATATACTGGATTATTATTGTAAGTAAAAAAACCAGCAAAATAAAATATGATTTCTTTAAGTAAAAGCAATTGAAAATATTCCTATCTAATCACATTCCATCAGTCTGTAAAAATGCCTTATTGAATCCAAAGTCTCTATTTTTCTTGACTAATGGAACATTTCTAGACTGACCCTTTGGAGTATATATGACATCAAGTAATCAATCTGTAATCTGGATCTCTCTTTGTTTAAAGATCTCCAAGTGTTTCTTGGATATCAGTTAATCTATTCCAGAAATACTCTCTATTGGCAAAGTTCTACAACATGTATTCCTCCGCCTGCCTGAGTATTGGAACAAAAATAATGGCTTGTTTTGTAGATCTTATAACAGACAATGACTGAACTTACCATTATATTAATAATAATTTACACTAATTTTTTGAGTGCAATGATACATTCTCCAGAGGTAGGTTTTCCAATTCAGATA
>NW_007789234.1:0-2189 GCF_000696425.1 Galeopterus variegatus
ACATGGTATTGACAAAGAAAATAGCTATACAATATATACAAAAAAATGAGAAAGGTAACATTTTACTGTAAAAAATCAACTAGAAACAAAAGAACGCTATAATGTAGGAAATGAGGAAGAAAAAAAGCCCTATAAGGCATATAAACAATAAATAGCAAAATAGCAAAAGTAAATCCTTTCTTATCATAATTACTATAAATGTAAATGAAGTAAACCCTCTTATCAAAAGAAAAAGATTGGTAGAGTAGAGAAAAAAACATGGTCCAACTATATGCTGTCTACAATTGAATCACTTTAGATCTAAAGAAACAAATATATAAAAAGTGAAAAGATAGAAAATTCCATGAAGATAGCAACCATAAGAGAGCAGAGGCTGCTATATTAATATTAGACAAAATACAATTTAAATCAAAAAAGAAAAACAATTAAAGACATTATGAATTAATAAAAGATTTCAATACAAGAAGAGAAACAGTTATAAACACTTAGATACCTAGTGACAGACAATCAAAATATATAAAGCAAAAACTGAAAGAATTGAAGGGAGAAATAGACAATTCTACAATAACTGTTGGAGACTTCAATACCACACTCTCAATAATGGATATAACAATGAGATAGAAGATAAGGAAGAAAACAGAGGACTTAAACAACACAATAAACTAACTAGCTCTAACAGATATTTACAGAATATTACTCAACAACAACAACAGAATACAGATTATTCTGAAATGCACATGGTACATTATCCAAGGTGGCCATATGGTAAGCCACAAATTAAAAAGATAGATATTATACAAAGTATCTTTTTTTGATCATAATGGGATAAAGTTAGTAACCCTAATAACAAAAGTAAAACTGAAAATATCACAAATTTGTGGAAACTAAACAACACACTATTTCACACCCAATTGATCAATAAATATATCTCAAGGGAAATTAAAAATTCTTAGAGATAAATGAAAATGAAAGTTCAACATACCAAAATGTATGAAATGCAGTGAAAGCAACACTAAGAGGGAAATCTATAAGTGCTTACATTAAAAAAGTAAAAAGGCCTCAAGTCAACAAATTAATTATTACAACTTAAGGAACTAGAAAAAGAACAAGTTAAACCCAGAAGAACAAGTTAAAAGAAAGGAAAAAATGAAAAAGATTGAAACAGAGGTAAATGTAATAGAAAATAGAAAAGCAATAGAGAAAACTGATAAATATACAGTTGGTTCTTTGAAAAGGTCAACAAAATCGACAAACCTTTAGCTAGATGGACTAAAGAAAAGGAGAAAAGACTCAAAATACTAAAATGAGAAATGAAGTGATGATATTGCTATTAATTCTATTGAAATAGAAAGGATTATAAGACAGTACTGTGAATAATTGTATACCAAAAACCTGAATAACCTAGATGAAATGAACACATTGGTAGAAACACAAAAACCTACTGAGACTAAATCATGAAGAAATGATAAATCTGAATAGACCTAAACCTAGTAAGAAGATTGAGTCAGTAATCAAGAATGTTCCAACAAAGAAAATCCCTGGATCTGATAGCAGCACTAGTTGATTCTACCAAAGATGTAAAGTAGAACTAATAAAACTTTCAAAAATTTGAAGAGGAGAGACAACTTTCTAACTTATTCTATGAGGCCAACATTACTATGATACCAAAATCAGACACTATAAATAAAGGTCTCTAAACTCTCTAAATCATTCTATGAGGCTAGCATTACCTTGATACCAAAGTCTGACAGAGACACTATAAGTATAGGCCAATGTCCCTTATGAATATTGATACATAAATTCTTAGCACAATTCTAGCAAATGGAATTCAGCAACATATTAAAAGGATTATACATGATAATCAAGTAGGATTTATTTCTGGAGTGCAAGGATGGCTCAACAAATTAAACTTGATCAGTGCACCACACCACATTAATGAAATGAAGAACAAAAAACATGTGATTATCTCACTTGATGCAGAAAAAGCATTTGACAAACTTCTATACCCTTTTACAATAAAAACACTCAAAAAACTAGGAATAGAAGGAAATTACCTCAACATAGTAATAGCCATAGATGAAAAGTTTACAGCAAACATCAGACTCAATGGTGAAGGACTGAGAACTTTTCCTCTGAGAAAAGGAACCATGCAAGGATGCCTACTTTCATCACTTCTATTTAAAATAGTA
>NW_007789235.1:0-2189 GCF_000696425.1 Galeopterus variegatus
AATACAAATACTTGACCTCACAAATAATGTAGCTGGTCTTGGAAGACAGCATATTTTTTTTAATCAGAAACATTGCAAGCGAGAAGATCGTGAAGCAACACGTTGAAAAGACTGAAAGAAAAAAAAAAATCTGTCGACCCATAATTCTAGGCACAGGAAAAAGTGTCTTCCAAAAAACAAAGACAAAATAAGAACCTATCAAATGGTGCACTTCAATTTGTGTGGTTTACTCCCTGCCAACTGTACCTCAGTGAAGCTGTTTTACTAAGAGGAAAAACAAACAAAACCTGTCTGGGTCACTGTAGATGCTCTACCCCCAAGGCTTCCTTGTGGTTACCTGCAGCCCTGGGGCACGGTTTCTGCACCTGCCAACAGTTTTCCCGCCTTGAGCAACTGCAGCTCTGCTTTGGAGCCAGAGGACTTTCTAAGGTGCCACCACAGTTAGTCAGTAATCTGGGGTGCAGGGGGCAGGGATTTAGCATTTTCAGGGCCAACGCTCAACCAATGAGGGACAGCAATCAGTAAATAATACCCCAGATGAGGCAAAGGAATAGAAATCTTTTCTATGTCCATTAATAAGAAGACCGAAAACAATTTTTTTTCTTTGCCTTGTTTTATTTTTCTAATTTATTTTATGAAAAAAAAAATTTTTTTTTCTTTGCCTTGTTTTATTTTTCTAATTTATTTTATGAAAAATAATTTATTATATATATCTGTGGGGTAGAGTTGAATATCAATACCTGTGTACAATGTATGATAATCAAATCAGGATAATTAGCATGTTCATCATTACAAAATGTTAATGCATCCAGTAACCAATTTCTTACTAACCCCCTCGCCTCTCCCTTTTCCACCTCTAGTAACCACAGTTCTCTTCTCTCCTTCTGAAAGTTCAAGGTATTATTGTGATTGCTGTTTGTTTGTTTGTTTCTTTCTTTCTCTCTCTCTCCTTCCTTCCTTCCTTTCTTCTTTCTGCTCCCACTTATGAGTGAGGACATGCAACATTTCTCTTTCTGTGCCTGCACTGTTTCACTTAATATGATTTTTTTCCAAGCTCACCCGTATTGCTGCAAATGGCAAAATTTCATTCTTTTTTATGGCTGAGTAGTATTCTATTGTGTATATGTACCTCAGTTTCCTTATCCAGTCATCTGACGATGGACATTTAGGTTGATTCCACATCTTGGCTACTGTAAATAGAGCTGCCATAAACATGGGAGTAAGGTTGTCTCTTCGACATGATGATTTCCATTCCTTTGGGTATATAGTGGGTAGAGGGATGGCTTGATCATTTGGTAGTTCTATCTTTAGTTGTTTAAGAAATCTCTATATTGTTTTCCATAAAGGCTGCACTACTATACAGCCCCCCCAACAGTGTAGGAGGGTTCCCCTTTCTCTGCATCCTCACCAGCGTTCGTTATTCTCAGTGCTTTTGATTATAGCCACTCTAACTGGGGTGAGATGACAGCTCGGTGTGGTTTTGATTTCCATTTCCCTGATGATTAGTGATGTTGAGCATTTCTTCATATGCTTGCTGGCCATTTCAATTCTTCTTTTGAGAAATGTTTATTCAGCTCCTTTGCCCATTTTCTAAACAAGATTATTATTATTATTATTATTTTACTGTTAAATTGTTAGAGTTTCTTGCATATTCTGGATATTAATTCCTTGTAGGATGTATAGTTTGCAAATATTTTCTCCCATTCTGTAGATTGTCTTTTCACTCTGTTGATCATTTCCTTTGCTGTGGAGATGATTATTAGCTTGATATAACCCCAGTCATATATTTTTTCTTTTGTTGACTATGCTTTTGATGTCTTATTCAAAAAGTCTTTGCCCAGTTGTACATCCTGAAGTGTTCCCCCTATATTTTCTTCTAGGAGTTTTACAGTTTCAGGTTTTATATTTAAATCTTTAATCCAGTTTGAGTTGATTTTAATATATGGTGAGATGTAGAGGTCTAGTTTCATTCTTCTATACATGGATGTTCAGTTTTCCCAGCACTACTTGCTGAAGATGGTGTCCTTTTCCCAATGTATGTTCTTGGTGACTTTGTCTAAGATCAGTTGACTATAAGTATGTGAGTTGATTTCTGGGTTCTCCATCTGTTGCATTGGTCTGTGTGTCTGTTTTTATGGCAGTACCATGTTGTTTTGATTACTATAACTCTTTAATATAGTTTGGAGTCA
>NW_007789236.1:0-2188 GCF_000696425.1 Galeopterus variegatus
GGCCCTGGGCTTGGAGGAGTCCAAAGTTTTCCCTCTCTGATGCCTGATAATGAGTAACCGGTCAAGAATGACAACTCTCTTCATCCACAGAGTTCCATATAACTACAAAGGAATTAGTGTTCAAAACTTCACCCTGGCACTGTAGCCTTTTATCGTATGGTTATAGTAAGAAGATACAGGAAAGAGGTGTTTTTTGTTTCTTTTTCCTATATATATCTTATTATTCCTAGGGATGTTTATATCATTCCTTGGCCTGTCCACACCTCTCTCTAAACATGCCTCAGGAAACAGCAGAAGGGTTTTCTTCCAAAAAACAAAACCACAATAAAGCCAAGCCAAACCCAGACACCTCCCAGGCAGCTTATTTTTGAGAAAATCTGTCTTGTTTTAGGGTGGAGGTGGTCCCTAGAGAGAGACCTCAGTATGATTAGGAGCACTTGGAATAAAGTTCAGGAACATTAGATTCGCAGATAGAAGAAAAACACCTAGAGGGAAAAATAGCATCAGAGAAAAAGAAAAAGTGAAACTTTAACTTCTTTGTCTTTCCATCATGAAAGCTTCTCAGGAACATTAGATTCGCAGATAGAAGAAAAACACCTAGAGGGAAAACTAGCATCAGAGAAAAAGAAAAAGTGAAACTTTAACTTCTTTGTCTTTCCATCATGAAAGCTTGGTTTCCTGGGAAATGATCATATCTGCGGCAGAAACTCCTGAGCATAGTGTCACTCTTGGTCTTTAGATAAGACAGAGAAAGACTGTGAATATTGAGAAAGTGAGAGAGGGAGAGAGGGTGGGAAAGAGAGAAAGAAAGAGAGCAAAAAAGCTTCCAAATGTGAAAGTTTGATTAAGGAAGAATGCTTTCTTGGAAGGGAATTTTTTAAATTTTGATTCCTTAGCCAAAGATGTACTACACTTGTTTTTCTGTCTTAGAGGCAGTCTCAGTAAGGATTACATATTTGTTCTTTTAATGGATATAATTATTATTAGATAATGTTCTAGTCTCTAAAGTCCAGGCTCTCACTCCACAATAAGAATTTAAGTCCACTTTTACTGGTCCTTTGGGCAGAAAATCAACACCTCTTTTTTCCTCAATATTATGTAAGGGAAAGTAGATTTTTAAAGGGATAAATAATTTGGTTGATTCCTATAGGTCTTCATTTCCTTTATCTTTTTATTTTGAATTTTGGCCAGGGAAATATTAATCATAAAAAGGAACAAGGTTTTTTATTTCATGCCTTTACATGTGCATTACTATAAATAGGTTTGAGTAGAGGTAGGCAGGCATGTAACAGAGATATTTATATGTAATAGACATTCATTCATTCATTCATTCAACATTAATTGAGCTTATTTCAGCTGCTGTTCTAGGTGCTGGGCTACAAGAGTAGATTAATAGGTAATCATCTCTTCTGAGAAGGAGCTTACTTTCTACTGGAGTAAGGCAGATACAAGCCAAAAGAAATAAGATATATAATATATTTAATAGTAATGGGAGATATGTGGAAAAATAAAACCACTATGGCAGTGGGTCCACATATGCATTTGTACCTCTGGAGTCTAGAAACATTTATATGATTAATTTTCTTAGACTATTTTGAACTTTAAAAATATTTAGGGTTTTGGAGAGAATATTTAGCTCAAGCTGTATTCTGCTTCTGATCTTTTTCTTTTGTGTTCTACTAATGAGAAAGTACTCTTATGATCAATGCAATGAGAAAACCATCCATTTCCAGGAAAATTAAGACGAAACCACATAGGCCAGTTAATTGAAGGAAACAGGAGAGGAAGCAAATATATCTCATATTTGTTCATGAAACAGAATCTCGCAGAAGTCAGTGTTTAGAAACCAGTATGGCTTGGTGATGTATTTAGCTGAGCCCATCTCTGCTGAAAGAAATGTTGCTAAAAAGTCAGTAATCAATAGATTTTTAAAGACCAACCAATAAATTTTAACTTTAGATAGCATTTTGTGCTTCTGTAAAACTTACATAGTTTAGGTAATATTAATTTTTCATAATTTCATTCTTCATTTACTTAAACATTCTAGTCAGTCCTTATGTGCCAAATACTATTTTCAGTACTGGCAATACACTGGTGGGCAAGATAGACAAGATCCTTGTTTTAATGGGGTGCACATTTGAAGGGAGGAGACACACAAAAATGAAGAAAAATCATGAAAATATTATGT
>NW_007789237.1:0-2188 GCF_000696425.1 Galeopterus variegatus
TTATAAGATGGGGAGCCTCGAGTTAGTGTGATATACAGTGTTGTTATTTTGTGGTAAGGACACGAGCTCCTTTTTTTTTTTTTTTTTCTCTTTAGTAAATAGTGTTTGTCATTCCCTTAAAAAGACAGAAAAATCTTTCCCCAGGAAAAATGGGTTGCTGCATTACTGTGTCTGTATGGGGGAGAAAAGAGGAGGTTGGCCATAAGTAGATGTGTTGTCTTTCAGCCACTCTGTGAAAAACAATGTTTTCCCCTTGTTGAGTTTAAAGTCGTTCCTAATAGACCCATGCCAGGAGAATCTGAATATTTAAAATTAAAAAAAATAAAAAGCAAACCATCTCCAGTCAAAATGCCAGTGATTTAGTTTGAACTCTGACCTCTCTTTGTTCTTCTGTTTTCCGTGGTTTTGCTGTGGCAGCCTGTTGGATTTAGCATAAGAACCCAGAAAGTAGGAACACGCCCAGCTCTGTTTTTTCCCCCAGTAGCTAGAACCAGACATGGAGAATTCTGTGACCTCAGCCAGTTGTCATTTGACCTCTACTTGTACGCCTGAAACTCACAGGGGCCAAAGTGATTGTATGGTGGAACTTGGGTTCGGTGCCCACCTCTGCACCTAATTAGTCTATTTAATCCACATAAAACCATTGTGTGGCAGGAGGGAGATGGGGGGAAGAAAACTATCGTCTGCAGCAGCCCCCAAACTCCAAGACTTACCCTGGAATTTACTCCCATCACCAACTAAGAGAAAGCTATTCTTACACTCGTGATTACCAGGTAAACTGAAACACAGATTAGTAAGTCTGTCTGACAGACGTGTGTTGAACACCTACTGTGTGGCGAGCACAGTGCTGAGATCCGAGATGACAGCGCTCTCAGCCGGCACATCAAACCCAGGCCAGACGTGGGGAGAAGCTTAGTGTCAGTCACTTGGTTCTTTGTTGAGTAGCAGCAATCCAGCTAATATCGATGTCTAAAGAATTTATTCATGCACAGGGCTAAGAAAAAGAATAATTTCTTTTTCTATGGGGGTTAGGGAAGAAAATCACCCAACAAATGAAACTGGATAATTTCTAGAGAAAGATGATGGTTAGGTCAGTAAAATGTGGTTCGTTCTGCAACCCAGAGGCCTACAGTCCTCGTTCTCTGTTCTACTTTCTCTTTTTCCCTTTACTCTGCTCGTTTGTGGGGTCCACAGTGTTAGGGACCTGACACACCGCCTGCCTGTCTGGGCAGTCACTAGTAAGTCGCCCAGTGTTTGATGATACTGTCACAGGCTGGCAGGTTGGCTCATCCTTATTAAAGCTATCTTTATTTTCAAGAATGTGGCACAGCCATAGGCTTTCACTTCACAGGCATAGCAGAGTTTCTAATTGTCTGACTATGCTACACAGCTTATGCCACTCACCTCTCCTTTCAAAAGTATCCCCACACCTTGTGATCATCTGGATAAGCAAGTACCAGCTCCATGGTTATGGGCTAAATTCTGTCCTCGACCCCCTACTCCCAGGCCACGCCCAACAAAATTCACATCATATAATCCTAATTCCCAGTATCTCAGAAAGTGACTGTATTTGGAGACAGGATCTTGAAAGAGGAAATTAAATTAAAATGAGGTCATTAGGGTGAGCCCTAATCCAATCTGAGTGGTGTCTTTGTAAGAGATGAGGACACAGATACACAGAGGGACAACCACATGAAAATGCAGAGAAGATGCCATCTACAATCCAAGGAGAGAGGCCTCAGAAGAAACTAACCCTGTTGACACCTTGATCTTGGTCTTCTAGCCTCCAGAATTATAAAAAAGTAATGACTGTTGTATGAACCTCTCCATGTGTGATACTTTGTTACGGCAGCCAGTGCAAACAAATACATTCATGCTTACAACATTATCAGATTGCAGAAAAAGAAAAATCAAAACATTGTCAGGTCTTAGACTAAACTTTGCTGTGGTTCAGTATAACGATCACCCATGGAAAAATACCTATGCTTCTGAGACTGTGTAGACTACTGTCTGCACAAAGCTAGTGGGCTTGAGTTGCTGTCTGGGCTACAAAGCAGTGTAGGTAAAGGACCGTGCCTTTTCGTCTCTTTTCTCTCATGTTGACATCAAGAGCACCCATTTGGAAGAGGATGCTGGTTGACCAAGTCAAAGCATATGCCTATGAACACAGGGTTCATTCTGAACAGAA
>NW_007789238.1:0-2187 GCF_000696425.1 Galeopterus variegatus
GGTCTGGTTGTGGATGCTGAGGGGCTGTGTCTAAGGCCATCGGCTCCCCACTGCCCGGCTCGAGAGCCTGGGGCACTTCTGGTCAGTCATCACTGGGCTGTAAAAACCTATTTTAGGAATATGAATAAGGGTAATATCTATCGGGGTGTTTATTAATATGCAATAGTCGTTTAAAATGAGTTAATTTTAAAATAAATGTTAGACATTAACCCTTTAACGTGCCTTTTAAAATGGTAGATTAATGTTTACTAATACAGAAGTTTCCAATTCTGTGATTCTTTTTTTTGTGTGTGTGTCCGGCAACGGATCGCAACCCTCAGTGTCACGCCCGTACCGGACCGGGACCGGCAACGGGATCGCAACCCTCGGTGTTGCGCCCGCACCTCGCTCAGCCAGTGAACGGGAACCAGTCTGTATGTGGGATCTGAACCCTTGGCGGGAGCGCCGCCGCACTCCCAAGCAGCACACTGTAGCAGTGCGCCACCGGGCCAGCCCCTGTGATTCTCAATATGGTAAGATAATTCACACAACGTTATTAGCAGGAAGAGTTTATTCTGCAGCATAAAGTATAATTATCAGTCCAGAAAGAGAAAAGACATTTTGGTTGTCCAAATTTATTCTAAATCCCATGAAAAGGAAAAGGTTTAAATGCCCTCAATGTAGGAAGAGTGATGGTTATTATCCACAGGTCAATTTTGGCAGTGATTTTTGATAGTCTTTTTACTCTTCAGGTAACGTCAACCACCTGTAATTCCCCAGGAGCATTTCCCCTTTGAAATGTTTGGAAATTTAGATTCTGGCTCTTTATTTATGTATATATGTATGTATGTATGTATGTATCAGACTTTGGTTATGTATGTTGTATTCTCAGGAAGGCATTTGGGCAATGATGGGATAATGGATTTAAAAAAATATTTACTTAGCTGAGATACTTCACCAATCCCTTGAACCGGAATCATACATTTATATATAGAACCAAAATAAGTAGGTTGTTTCTTCATATATTTTAATGTAAAAAAAAAGCCCATTTTCTTATTACGTTTACTTAAGCATGTGCATAATTATTTTAACTCATAAAAAACCTTTACACTGTTGGAGTAAGCAGGACTGAAGCCATGTTTGGATCTAAAACTTCATGGGCTGTAGGAAAATTTTGAAAGTACAGTTTTTTTTTTCTTGGCAGGCATCTCTTTGAGTTCCCTCTTTTCTCATGGTTATTTGATATTTTGAATCTTGGTTATGGGCCAAAATGACATTATTTACATGAATGCGAAGTTGTTTTCCAGCCAGCTTGAAGTGGCAGACTACCAATGAGGTGTCTACTATCCAGCAGGACCCTGAAATAAGGATTAGAGCAAAAATCAGACTGAGCCTTGGCAAGACCTTGCACCTGGCTCCTTCTACTGAGACCCCACACCTCACATCCCCTTCTCTCCTGCTTTTCATTTCATAGGTTCCATTGCCTCAGCCCCTTCTTAAAAAACCCCTGAGTGTATCTGAGTCTCTGAGCTGGCTTTAGTCTGGCCATGCTCCTTCAGGTTTACCAGAGAGTTGGGTTAGTTTAACATCTCTCCTCAGATCACCGGTATTCCTGAAAAAAAACCTAACTTCTGTTTATATTAACATTTGACTTTCGAGTGGTTCATTTTCAAAAGGGAGCAGACAGCTGGACCTTACCCAGTAACACACTCAGAACAAGGTCATTTAGCATTTAGAACCCGCAGTTGCCATGAGTCATCCCTTCCAGGTCTCCTTTCATTTTCATGCTGTATTCTCCTTTAGTTTCCATTTCCTCACCCTTGAGATGGGATCATCATATCTACAACATAAAGTTGCTCTGAGGATTAAATTAGATAATGCATTATAAAAAGTGCGATGTCTGGCGTATCCTAGAATACAATAAATGATAGAATTTATCCCGTTCTTCTACTTCATGTAAAGGCATAATCCTACAGTTTTTTATCAAGAATATGTGAAGGAGAGACTTTCCTTTTTGCAATTTAAGAATTCCATTCTTTATATATAAGAATAAAGATATTGTGATGCTGTGGAGATGTGTAGCAGCTTTTAAATTGGAAAGAGTAGTTCAATGGGGTTTGGAAAGGGAGGACATTAACTTCTGGGGATTATCAGTGATTTACATTAAAAAAGCAGCAGCATAAATAGCAACTGTTATTCAGAATTTGA
>NW_007789239.1:0-707 GCF_000696425.1 Galeopterus variegatus
TGTCTTGCCTTTGCCACCATAATTCAGCATAGGCTGTTGCAAGTAGCCATGCAGCTTCCTTAATGCTTTGCTGCTTAGAAATTTCTGCCACAAAATACTCTGGTTCACAACTCCTAAGTTCCAACTTCCACAAAGTCCTAGGGCATGGAAACCATGCAGCCAAACTCCTTGCCAGTTCATAGCAGATTTGATCTTTGTCCTAGTTTCCAATAAACTTTATTTCTCTCTGAGAACTCCTTAGACTAGTCTTTACCATCCATGTTTCTATCAGCATTCTATTTGCCACCATGTAACCAGTCTCTAAGGCATTCCAAACTTTTCCTCATCTTTTTGTCTTCTGAGTCCTCCAAACTCCTCCAACCTTTGCCTAAAACCGAGTTCCAAAGCTCGTTACACATTTTCAAGTATTTATTATAAGCAACACCCCACACTAGGTACCAGTTTCCTCTATTAGTCTGTTTTTGTTTTTTATGACAAAATACATGGAACTGGGTAATTTATAAAGAAAATGGAATATGTTGCTTTCAGTTTCTGAGGCTGGGAAGTACAAAGTCCATTTGGTGATGGCAACAGTGACCCAGGTGTCTCACATTGCAAGATGGTGGAAGCAGAGAGAGCGAGAGAGAGACTCTCCTCCCTGTTCTTTTAATGCCCTTAGAATCACACCCCAATCACCATTTTTAATAAATTCCCTTTTCTTTATAAAT
>NW_007789239.1:1618-2187 GCF_000696425.1 Galeopterus variegatus
ACTCAGAGAAATGGAGAGTCAGGAAGTTTATTATGCTAGTGGGACAGGAACACTAGCAGGACCCAGGTGGACTCATGTCCTGAGGTTCTGGGCTCCTGAAAATGAATTTCACAGGGTTTTTCTAGACTGTAGGCTTAGGTTTAATCTTGTATCTTAGACAAACAGCTGTTGATTTTAGTTCCTTCTCACCCATGTGACTTAGGTGAACAGGCAAAATTAGAAATGCAAGTGGGGCAGGCTAGTGAGATTATAAAAGCAAAATGCTGGCAAGCAGATGACTATTAGCTAGGCTGAGTCCTGGGGGTTCTGGGAGATAAGCACGTTTAGTTACACAGACATTTTACAAGTTAGTCAGAATTTAATATTTGAACTTTTCCCTTATCAGTGGGCCCTGTGACATTAGCAATCCAATTGTATGATGGTGTTGTAATTTAGAGAGCTAAACACCTGATGACCAGAAATAAGTTTTTTTTCTCTCTCTGAGTTTCTCTAGGCAAGCTTGAGAAACAAAAGCTGATCCACAAGTTACAGTTGGCTATGTCTCTGAGAAAAATATGTCTATCTGTGCA
>NW_007789240.1:0-2187 GCF_000696425.1 Galeopterus variegatus
CAAAACCACCTCCATGACCACACCAATGTTTCCAGAACCACCCCGACCTCTTTGGCTGGATGAAGCACCAGCCATCTCTTGCTTCAACAGGGCTTTCCTTACTTCACAGTTGTGGCCATTCACAGGATGGTATTTCTGAATGACAATCTTATCCACGGAGTCATGGTCATCAAAGGTTACAAAAGCAAAGCCCCTCTTCTTGCCACTGCCTCAGTCAGTCATGATTTCAATCACTTCAATTTTCCCATACTGTTCAAAGTAATCTCTCAGGGGATGTTCTTCAATGTCCTCTTTAATGCCACCTACAAAGATCTTCTTCACAGTTAAGGGGGCACCTGGTCTTTGAGAATACTCTCTTGAGACAGCCCTCTTTGGTTCCATGACTCTTCCATCCACCTTGTGTGGCCTTGCATTCATGGCTGCATCCCCTCCTCCACAGTGGCACAGGTGACAAACCCAAAGTCCCTGGAGTGCTTCGTGTTTTGGATCTCTCATTACCACACAGTCCATGAGCTTCCTCCATTGCTCCGAAGGGCTCCTGAGACGCTCATCAGTCGTTTCAAAGCTCAGCCTTCCGATGAAGAGCTTGCACAGCTGCGTGGGCTCGTTAGGAGACTCTGACTTAGACATGATGGCAGTGGGAAGAGACTTTAACAATGCTTCCTCGGCAGCATCCATGGACAGAAAGACTTCTCCATATTTTAGTTCTTAAATATTTTTCATCTTTTAACCCTTTATTGCACCTTCTGGGAAAATTCCCTAACCAGATCCTTTATCTCACTGATTTATTCTTTGGCTATATCCACTTTGCTATGAAATGTTTGATTCCTATCTCCATTAGTTTCTACTTGGTCTTTGATTGTTCCTGTTTCATATTTGCAATCTTCTCTCCTCCTCTCTGAGGATATTTAATTTATTTGTTTCAAATTGTTTTATCTGGGTCATTAATTCATCTTCTTCTGATATGATCTTTCAGTATCTATTTTTCTTTCAAAAGGCTAGTATTCCTTCTCAGAATTATTTTTTCTTTCTCTCTCTTTCTCTGAGCTCAGATTCTGTTAGGAATATTGATAACCTTGGCTAGTAGTACTTATTTAAGAATAGGAATGAAAACTTAGAGTTAGCATGTGCTCTCCTCCTGGTATGTTTACGAGATATGGAAATGACTTAGAAGAACCTCTATTATTGCATATCCAGGATTCTCTATTTCTACCCCAGTTCCCAACACTACCACTCCCTGAACTCCATTTCTTCTGCCCAGGCACTGCTCTTCCTAGGGTCTGCTTTCCTCTGCTGTAGTGATCTTGTCCATTAACCAAGAAGACAGAACCAATCTCCCCACATAAAAAGATAGTTATCAATGATCCTTTGCAGCACTCTCATGTCACCTGCCTCATCCACCTGTGTTGCCCTGGGGCGGCTGTGTCCCCTCACCTGCAGGTCATTGGGGAAAACAATGATTCATCCAAAGCAACTGTAGAATGAAAAGATGAGGATAATTAGGAAGCTCCTTCCCACTGTTTCCCTAATTAGTGGCTATTATCAATAATCCTCTAGGTTGCTTGTATAGGATTTCCAGGTTGAGTTGGGGAGAGGGAGTCAGCCTCCCATGCTAGTTTGCAGTCTTGTCCAGAAGTCTCAGTACGTAGGTCAACGTTTACACTGACCTGATTCAGACATGGCCATAGGCCCAAGTAAACAAAGAACAAGGAATGACTTCATGTGAAAAGGTTCCAGAAAATAAAGCACGCTGCAACTCGGAGGGAAACATATATCCTCGTATCCAGTGAAAACTGAACCAGAGGAAAACTCCTCTTGGAAAAAGCCTAGAGTGGCCTACAGATTCCTAGTTTTCCTTATTTCAGATTTTGAAAGCAAAAGTATTTATATTTTTTTCCCAAATTATAAATACAGAATACTACTGCAGCTCCTCAAAAAATGTATATTCTTACTATCAAAATGGTAGAAATAAATTATTAGAATCACAGACACAACTAACAATCACTAAATCATCAGCTAATGAAATAACTGAATATTATATATTATATAATAAATAATATTCAAGTGACAATGTGCCTGGCATTTCTGAGTGTATTATCTCATATGTTTGGGCATTCACCCTAAGAAGCATTCTAAAACATAAAGAAAGTTGAAAAGAAGTTGTGGTTTACACAAGGTCACCCAGGT
>NW_007789241.1:0-2187 GCF_000696425.1 Galeopterus variegatus
GGAGCGCCGCCGCACTTCCCAAGCGGCGCACTATAGCAGTGCGCCACCGGGCCGGCCCAGATTTTTCTCTTTTTAAGATCACATATATATATGCAGTTCTATTTCTGGACCTGTTTTTATATCCTGTATTAATACAATATATATTTTTAAAAGTACCTTTTTACTAAGTTTTAATATGTGGTAATAGAAGACTAAATTAGATTTCTAATTTGCTACTAATCATTTTTAAGAAGCAACAACTTTGGCTCCAGGAAATATGTTTTTCATAGTTTACCTTTGAAATCTTTTAAATGACTCTATTTATTTGCAGCTTTTTGAAACTTTAATTCTACCATTAATTGTTTACATTTTAATGTCTTATGTTCCTTTCACCATTTAAAGACCCTCTTATACTCTTGATATGCACAAGAATATTAGAACAAAGCAAAATGAAACTGATTTTAAATAACATGGAAGATGGTCAAAAGTTGAATTATTTTCCTTTTTAATATTATTTTTATTTGCATCCATAAAGTTTAAAAAAAATCTCTACTTATGATAATTCTCTGTGTGTGCTAAAACTTCCCATTTTCATTATTTATTTCTTGTAGTGTATTTAGCATACAGACTTCCTACCATTTTTTAGATAAAGAAAATATATGAGGACATGGTAATCCTCTGAGTGTCATTCAGCCTAAAATTTTCAGTATCATGGATTTGTAAAGCTATTTATATAACATAAGGGTGTAAGGATATCTTTAAAAATGTGTCGAATATTAAAATATGTAATTTAGAAATTTTCAGTATCATGGATTTGTAAAGCTATTTATATAACATAAGGGTGTAAGGATATCTTTAAAAATGTGTCGAATATTAAAATATGTAATTTAGAAATTTTCAGTATCATGGATTTGTAAAGCTATTTATATAACATAAGGGTGTAAGGATATCTTTAAAAATGTGTCGAATATTAAAATATGTAATTTAGAAATTTTCAGTATCATGGATTTGTAAAGCTATTTATATAACATAAGGGTGTAAGGATATCTTTAAAAATGTGTCGAATATTAAAATATGTAATTTAGAAATTTTCAGTATCATGGATTTGTAAAGCTTCGTATAACTTCGTATAATGTATGCTATACGAAGTTATTACGTAGAAAGCAATTCCTAAAATACTTATATTATTCATAGTGAATTAGTAAAAGAAGAATGGATTATTATACATATTGTTACCAAAATTAAGTTTAACATATGTATATGTGTTTTATCATCAAATGGAAGCATTGTTTCAGTCATAATGAATAGCCTAAGTATGTTCAGATAATTTTGCCCAATTAAGAACATTAGTGCATAAAGCAAATTTTAATAAACTGTGCATGTTCACATTATGAGAATTGCAAATGATATTGTTTTTGAGAACCTCATTTGTCATTTATATTAGAAAAATATATATATTTGAAGTGTTAGGCACCCTATGGCAAACTTTTGTTGAAATCTGATGATGCTGTGCATTGACAGCCTTGTGGAGAAGGGCACAGCCCAGACTCACAGTGTCCCAATGCCTCGCACAATGGCTCTGAAGGCCAGCTTCTTTTGGTTCAGAATGTAATGTATTGCCAGACATTAGAGAACACTGTTTTGGATACGGTCACTGGGTCCTCTGCTTAGTTATTCTGCAAACACAGTAGCTCTTTGCTTCTCCCACATTGTCTTCTACATTGTATTTATATCTAAAAGTCTTCCATATCTTGAGGCTATGGGAAAGAGAAAGTGATTAAGTGTTCATCGATAGATGACTGGATTAAGAAAATGTGGTAAATATACACAATGGAATACTACTCATCCATGAAAAGGAATTAAATTCTGCCATTTGCAACAACATGTATGAGTCTGGAGAAAATTATGTTAAGTGACATAAGCCAAACAAAGAAACAGAAATACTGTGTGTTCTTACTCATAACTGGCTATTAGGAAGGAAAGAAGGGAGGGAGGGAGGGTGGGAGGCAGGATGGGAAGGAGGGACAAAGGAAGGAATGAAGGAAAGAAAGAAAAGACCACAGCAATATGTTGAACTTTTGGAAGGAGAGAACAAACCTACGGATACTAGAAATGGGAGGGAGAAAGGGGGGGTTTGGGAAGTAACAGGTTGGGTAAGGGGCATAAAGAAATATCACGATTTGTAAGAATGAATATGCTAATAATAAA
>NW_007789242.1:0-1103 GCF_000696425.1 Galeopterus variegatus
TTTTGTTGAATATATTTTCAATACAATCTCCATTTTCCTCCCCTTCTGGAATACCCATGACTCTGATATTTGAGCGTTTAAGGTTGTCTAATATCTCTCTCAGGTTTCCTTCAATATCTTTGATACTTTTTTCTTTTTTCTTTTCTGCTTGTGTTATTCTAAACAGCCCATCTTCAAGTACAGAGGTTCTCTCTTCAACTTCCGTTAGCCTGCTGGTTAAACTCTCCATTGTGTTTTTTATTTCTCTGAATAACTTCTTCAGTTCTGTAAGTTCTGCTACATTTTTTTTTAGGACATTGATTTCCTTGTACACTTCCTCTCTCAGGTTTTGTATATTTTTCTTTATTTCTTCATGCTGTCTAGCTGAGTTTTCTTGTATCTCATTCAGTTTCTTTAGGATTATCACTCAAAATTCCTTGTCACTTATTTCAAGGGCTTCTTGTGGTATAGGATCTAGAGTTTGAGCTTTATTAACTTTTGGTGGTGTACTTTCTTGGTTTTTTGCATTTCTGGTATCTTTTTTTGGATGTTTACTCATTTGGGAGTTTCACTGTGCACAGGTTTGACCCTCTGGCTAACTAAGGTATGGCTGTGTTTGTCAATTTGGTTTGCCTACTCTGTGACTGCTCAGATGGCCCTTAGTGTTCTATATGTGTGTTTGCCTCGGGACTTGGGCCTTACCGAGAAGTTTCCTCTCTGGTCAGCTCTGGGAGTTCTCCCTGATCCTTGAGTTCTGGCCCTGGCAGCTGGATCCTGTCCTGCCGGCCCAACAGGGTGTGTGTGAACTGTAAGTCTCCGCCTCGCTATCCGGGCATTTCCCCTCTATGTGTGCACACTATGGGGCCTCCCGGAGGGTGCGTCTTTCTTTCCGAGACTCCTCCTCCTTTGCCGGACCCCTCCCCTCTCTGTGCACTCAGTAGAGGGCTGGGGCATGTCTTCTGCAATCCTCATCTCTCAGCCCCGCCCAGCCCCGAAGGGGTCTCAGGCCTCCGCCACGGACACTGTGGGTGTTCCTGCGGCCCTGTTCAAGGCCCTCTCTGGACCTCCCACCATCCCCCCGGTATTGCGGCCCCCTGTGTGGTTGAGTTATCTCCCACACCAGG
>NW_007789243.1:0-2187 GCF_000696425.1 Galeopterus variegatus
AAAAGGGGAAAAAAAAAAATTCAAATATTTTCAGAAAGCAAAGTAAGTTAAAAGGGAAACAAGAAGGAGAAAAACAACACCAAAGAGACAACGAGGAAGGGTAAAGGCCCCAAATCCTCTGAATGACTTTTCTAATTACTGTACCTACAAAAGAAAAACAAAAGCCATATTATTGACTCCTGCGAGTGTGGGGATTTTCCAGAAGAGCCGATCAAGACGTACTAGGAGGATGTCTGTGCACAGTACATGCCTGTGGCAACCAGCAGATTGTCTATTGTTCCTGAGAAGTTGCATAAAAACCGTGTCTTAAAACCATTAGCCCACGTTCTGAGGGTTTCACTTTCTGCAGATTTAGTTACCCACCATCAACCAAGGTCCAAAAATACTAAATGGAAAATCTCAGAAGTTAACAATTCATACATTTTAAATTACGCACCATTCTGAGGAGCGTGATGAAATCTCAGGCCGTCTCACTCTGTCCTGCCTGTGACGTGAATCATTCCTTTGTCCAGCATAGCTTATCCACGCCGTGGATGCCACCTGCCCCTTAATCACTTAGTAGCCGGCGTGGTGATCAGATTGACTGTGATGGGACGGCAGTGCTTTTGTTCAAGTCACCCTCATTTGAATTCCTAATGGCTCCAAAGCACAAGAGGAGTGATGCTGGCAATTGAGATATGCCAAAGAGAAGCTATAAAGTGCTTCCTTCCAGTTAAGAAGGTGAAAGTTCTTGATTTAATAAAGTAAGAAAAAAAATCATATGCTGAGGTTGCTACGATCTATGGTAAGAAAAAAAATCTATCCACGAAAATGTGAAGAAGGAAAAAGAAATCTTTGCTAGTTTTGGTGTTACAACTCAAACTGCAAAGGTTACATCCACAGTGCATAAGTGCTTAGTTAAGATGGAAAAGTCACTGAATTCATGGGTGAAAAAATGCAAACAGAAACAAACAGAAGACGTGAACTTATCTCAAGGCTTAGCTAGGGAAGGGTCCACTTTCAAGCTCCCTGGTTTGTTGGCCGCATTTATACTGTCTATAGTTTCAGGCATCCACTGGGGGTCTTGGAACCTATAAGGGGGACTACTATATTTGTTAGATTTTAATTGTCTTTGGATGCCTAATGTTTAAAAATTTTCTACTCCATTCCTGTTGTAATATGGTGAAAAAGAGCCCAACACTCAACCCATTGGATATTTGTTACCTATCTTGCACTTTGAAGGAGACATAGAGAGTATGATTTTAAAAGAGGAAAAAAGAAGGAGGGAGGGAGAAAAAGGAAGAGAAAGGAAGGAAAGAAGGAAGGAGATGGAAAGGGAAGTGACAGAAGGAAGAAAAAGAAGGCAAAGAACTGAAGCAAAAGGAAGAAAGGAAAGAAGGAAAAGAGAAAAGAAACCAAAGGCACAGAATTCCCAATCTAGCGGGGGAGGGGGTGGAGTTGAGGGTTTTAAAAACTGTGCCATGAAGCTCCGCTCTCACACTTCCCACTGCCTGCTGGGCATCTCCAGGTGTGAGTCCCATCAATATCTCACAACAAAGCTTCTGAACCAAAGTCATCTCCCTACCCAATCTGACTCCGAGTGGTTAATGTTACTAACAACTCTCCAAGTTCAAACCACAAACATCTGGCTTTCCTCCTTCTCCCTTGCTCTCCATTCCTACCAGCCACCACTCCCATTATAGTGTCATTGTCCTCCTTCCTTCCCTTTGCACCCCTATTGCCACAAGTGACACAGAGAAGTTTGGGTCCCTGTCATCTCCCTCTGGATCAAGTGAGGTATACAGACAATAGACAACGCAGCATGATTCAACTCAGATGTGCCAAAGAATCCACCTCTCCCCCGCTCATGCCCATAAATATCTCCCCCATCCAGATTTGACAGGGCTTGAAATTTCCTTAAAGTGTTTTTTTCTAATTGGTTCAGTATTGCTTTATCCTAAAGTTTACAAACTGTATGGGCCGGCCTGTGGCTCACTCGGGAGAGTGCGGTGCTGATAACACCAAGGCCACGGGTTCGGATCCCATATAGGGATGGCCGGTTGGCTCACTGGCTGAGCGTGGTGCTGACAACACCAAGTCAAGGGTTAAGATCCCCTTACCAGTCATCTTTATATGGGAAAAAAAGAAAAAAAAAACTGTAAATATTTCTGTTTGTGGTAACTTTTTGTGCCTATAAAATTTTCATAA
>NW_007789244.1:0-2186 GCF_000696425.1 Galeopterus variegatus
GTAACCTAAATTCACCAAAATACCATGTCCATCGTGCAGCTGTGTTGAATAAGGTGGTGTCGGGGGAGAAACCGCCCCCCAACACACAGCTGTTTCACTAGCGGGGCCAAAGGTTGGGCCCTGAACACAATCTGGTGAAATAGTCTCTCTGAGCTAAACACTAGAACCATTCTGACAAGTTGATGCTTAAAACCCTACTACAACCTCATCTCCATTAGCATGGCTAGAATTGTTTTAAAACCCACATAAAATAGCAAGTGTTGGTGAAGATGTGGAGAAATTGGGACCTGCATGCATTGCTGGTGGGAATGGGAAACGTGCAGCCACTATGGAAAATAATACGATGTTTCCTCAAAAAAATTAAACGTAGCATTCCACTTCTGGGTATGTATCCAAAAGAACTGAAGACAGCGTCTCCAAGATATATATACATCCATGTTCATAGCAGCGTGACTCACAATAGCCAAAATGTGGAAGCAGCCCAAATGTTCATCAACAGGTGAATGGATTTAAAAAATCTAGTATATACATGCATGGAATATTATACAGCCTTAAAAAAGAAGGAAAGTCTAACACATGCCACAACATCGATGAATCTTTAGGACGTTATGCTAAATGAAAGAAGCCAGCCACCAAAAGATAAATCTTGTATGATCCCACTTATATGAGATCCCTAGAGTGGTCAAATGCACAGAAACAGAAAGTAAAACAGTGGGTGTCGGGGCTGGGAGAGGGGCTGGGAGAACTAGTGTTTAATGGGAACAGAGCTTCAGTTTTGCAACATGAAAAGAGTTTTGGACATAGATGAGGGTGATGGTTACACAACCATGTGAATGTTTTTAACACCACTGAATGTACATTTAGAAATGGTTAAGATGGTAAATTTTATGCTATGCATATTTTATCACAATTAAACATTTTTTTAAAATGCAATTTCAATAAATCCTCAAAAAGATAAAGAAAGGAAAACTTGGTCATATAACTACTATGGCTTTTTTTTTTTTTATTAAAGTGAGAGGGGAATGCTTCCAGCCAAAATTTTCACTATTCTTTAGCCAAAAATGTTTGAAAACAGAGACCGTACACTGAAATGCTTATCAGGTGACCTTCAGGCAGAGACATCAAAGAGCAAAGACAGAATCTGTCCTTCTTTCTTTATATGAGTTTGTTTTTTGTTTTTGTGGTGGTTTTTGGCAGCTGGCCAATTCAGGGATCCAAACCCTTGACCTTGGTGTTAGGACACAGCACTCTAACCAACTGAGCTAACCGGCCAGCCCTCAGTACGTTTTAAGTGGTGAGATTATGAGCGATTTCGCCATTTCATGTTGTATCTTTCAGCCTTTTTTAGAATAAAAAATGAAACAGAAAACCATGTTTGAAAACGATGGATAAAGTGTTGCCATTTACTATATTTCTGATTGTTATGAACAGTCCCCAAAAGTGCCAGGACCCTCAGTAAATAGCCGAGTGAATGAACATTTTTCAAAAGCCTATATTAGACCACATGCAAAAAATTCTTTTAATTAATTAATTAACTAATTAATTTAAATGCCCAAAAAACCCCACTCTCTGGCAGAATAATAAATCTGGGCACTACTTAAGAAATAAACCTCTCCCATTCAAATATCCCCATACCACTTTCAGCAGTGCTATTCCTGGAGATTTCTAACACCGCATGCACGCACACACTAAGAAGAGAACTTTTAATTGGTTTGTGTTAACGAACAGGTGATACCTGACACTACCAAAGACAGTCCTGGTGTTGCAAGCGAGGCTCCTAACGCATCGTGCAGCCTGCTCCCCATTGTTGAGACAATTCTTTCCTCCTAAATGCACCAGCTCCCTCCTTTTATCTAAACTGCAAGTCCCTTCTCGTATCCCACCGTGTCCCCCGCCTGCCAGGGGAAAGCGGGGTGGAGTCCCTGGAGAGAAGGCAGACCCCCCTCCCCGTGTAGTGGGGGTACAGAGTGGAAGTCGGGGAAGGCTTCCAGGAGGAGGAGGTGTCGGGCTGAGATTTGAAGGGACGAATTCCAGCTTGGCAAGAACGGTACAGAGTAACTGAGATCTCCATCACCGTTGTGTTGGGAATATTCCAAATCTTCTAGCTATTTTGAAATACGCAATAAATTATTGTTCACTATCGAGACCTTACTGGGCTGCTGAACACTAGAATTTATTCCTCTTAA
>NW_007789245.1:0-2186 GCF_000696425.1 Galeopterus variegatus
GAAATAAGCACATGTTTCATAGTAGAGAGTACTGTCACTTAAAGAGATAGGAAGATTCTTACTTTACCAGATACAAGTATATTGAAAACTGTATCATTTGGAAGGAAGATTGTTTAAAACGAAATGGTAGAGAGCAGACCCCAACTCAACAGGCTGCCAATGCCCATGGTAAAAATTCTCAAGAAAGAGAGAATTTTGCATAATGAATCCTACATATTGTAGCCTTATTAGGGGTGTTATCCATTATTGTGGAAATGGATAGTTCACCCACTGATAGTAAAATTTTCTATTATGTAGCTAAACCTTTTTTTTTTTTTTCCTGATTTCACACTGTGTTCGAAGCTATGATTTTTACTTGATTTCCTATATAGGTCTATCTATAAGAAATGACTGCAGTGGTTATTCTAGAAGAAGTACTGCAGTCTATGTGATATTTAAAACGCATAACTTGGTGCTCTGGACTAACAATATCCTGAGTTTGATTAATGTGAGATGACTGCATTTTTTGTGTCGTGTCAAAATTACGTTGCTTCGCAGCAAGACAACCATCTCTGGACTGAGCTTAGCCACTGGGTGTTTATATATTCCATAAAGCCATTGTGGTAGGCTGAGTGATGTTACCCTAAAGATCTCTACATCCTAATCCTCAGAACCTGTATCTATATATTACTCTACATGGAAATGTACTTTACAAGTGTGATTAAGGATCTTAGATGGGGAGATGATCCTGGTTATCTGGGTGGGCCGAGTGTAATCACAAGAGTTTATAGAAAAGGGAAGTAGGAGAATCAGAGAGAGGAAGATGTGACAGTAGAAGCAGAAGCTGGAATGCTGAGATTTGAGAGGGAGGAATAAATGCAGGCAGCATCTAGAAGCAGGAAAAGTCAAGTAAACAGATTCTCTCCAGAGCCTCAGAAGGAGCACAGCTCTGCCAACACATTGCTTTTAGCCTGTAAGACTCATTTTGCAGTTCTGAACTCCAGAACTATAAAATAATTAATATTTGTTGTGGTAAGCCACCAAGTTTTGTGGTAATTGGAAACGAATACAGTAATTCACCCTTTGAAAACTCTCAGATGGTAGCCAATACACCTTCTCCCTTGTTAACAGTCCCATCTTGCATTGCAAAGTTTTTCCTGCTTAAAGTCTACATATTCATCTGATATTAAATAGAATCCTCTTCCAGAACAAACACGGCATTTTGTACACTATCTGACATCTCTCATTCCCTGCTGTTAGATACTATGGTTTATGTGTACATTTTAAAGTCACAATAACTTTTTTGGTTGTGGCAAAATGATGTGTTAAGACTCTTTAAAAATCAATATAAATCTCTAGATCTCTTTATTCTACTTAGAGAGCCTTTGATTATAAAAGTCAGATACTATTACAACATTCTACTAAAGAAAACTGTAGGCATGGTGGCATCAGTGTTGAATTCTTCCAAGTATTTCAATTTGAAATAACAACATTTTTAGAAAAATTCTTCTGAGGAATAGGAAAACAGGAAAATAAGAATTTTTTTTGTGATCAAATAATGATATTACAGCAAAAGAAAAACATAAGCCAGTATGTCTCCCTTAAATATAAATTCAAAATCTCTAAAAATATTAGTAAAACAAGCAATATAAGAAAAATACAACAAAGTTGAGTTTATTTCACAAATACATGGTTAAGTTCAAAACTTGATAAATTTCAAAATTTTTATAGAACATAGAAGAAAAACTGCATGTTTTTCTCAATAGGTATAGAAAAAAATAGATAAAATTCAATAGTAATTCAAAATGAAATTCTTAGAACATTTCTTCTACCAGATAAATGGTATTTAAAGTAAACATATTTATTGGTAAAATAATGAAAACATTCCTCTAGAAATCAAACAAAAGTAAAAAATATCTATTATCACCACTTCTATTTAAAATTATATAGGTTTCTCTCCGTGCAAAAAAAAATGAAATATGTGTGCAAGAATCAGCAAAGAAGAAATAAAAATGTTATTGAAGATATGATGAATATGTCTATAAATAATTCAAAAGATTCTATAGACACATAATTAAAATTGGCAAAAAAATTTACAAGTTTTCTGGTAGAAGGGCAAAATAAAGTTACTTTATTTCTACAGACCAGCCCAAATTAGAAAATGGAAATTTAAAAATGCTATTTATATGTATATCAGAAAAGATTAA
>NW_007789246.1:0-2186 GCF_000696425.1 Galeopterus variegatus
AACAACATGCTTCTAAATAACTGATGGGTCAAAGAAGAAACAATAAGGGAAATTAGAAAATATCTTCTACTGAATGAATATAAAATCACAGTATATCAAAATTATGTAAAGTAGTAGGTAGAGGGAAATTTACAGCTTTTAAAAAATTAGAAAGGAAGAAAGATTTTAAATAAATAAGTTAATTAATTAACTAAGCTTTTACCCTAAGAAACTAGAAAAAGAAGAGCCAAAGTAAGAATGAAGGAAACAATAAAGATCACAGGAGAAATCAGTATAAAGAAAACAGTAAAACAATAGAGAAAAATCAGTGAAACTTATACTTGATTGTTTAAAAAGATCTATAAAATTGATAAAGTTTTAGCAAAATGACCAAGAAAAAGAGAGAGAAGATACAAATAAACAAAATTAGGAATGAAAGAGGAAACATTCTGAACCTTACAGAAATTAAAAGGATTATAAAGGAATATCATGAACAACCTTATGCCAATAATTTGACAATGTAGATGAAATGGGCAAATTCATAGACAGAAATGATCAAAGTTGACCCAAGAAGAAATATAAAATCAGAATTGAATTATGTCAAGGAGAGACACTAAATCATTTAATTGTTATTAAAAATCTTCCTACAAAGGAAAGTCCAGGCGTAGCTGGCTTTAGGGGTGAGTTCTATCAATATTTAAGGAATTAATAATACAAAACCAATACAAACCTTTTCAAAAATGGAAAAGAAGGGAACACTTTCCAGCTCATTTTACCCTGATACCAAAGTAACAGACAAAGATATCACAAGAAAACTACACACCAATAACATTCATGAATAAAAACCTAAAATTCTTAAAATAACAAATTGCATCTAGTAATGTATAAAAAAAGAATGTATACACTATGAACCAAGTGGAGTTTATTCCAGGAATGCAGTTTAGCTCAACATCTGAATATCTATTAATGTAATACACATATTAATAATAGAATAAAGCAGCGGTGAGGAAACTATGGTCCATAGGCCAAATCTGGCATGCCTTTTGTTTTTGTAAATAAACTTTTTTTGGAACACACACCGCCAAGCCCATTCATTTACACATTGTCTATAATTGCTTTCATGCTACAAAAGAAGAGTTGATTGGTTGCAATAGAGATCATACAGCTCTCAAAGACAAAAATATTCACTATATAGCCCTTTCTGGAAAATCTTGCTGACCCCTAAAATAAAGGAGAAAGCCATATGATCACTCAATAGATACATTTGACAAAATCAAACAATTATTCATGATAAAACTCTCAATAAAGTAGGAATAGAAGGAAACTCCCTTAATTTATTAAAGGCAGTTACATAAACCTGCAACTAACATTAAAGGTGAGTGACTAATGCTTTCTCCCTAAGATTGCGTACAAGGCAAGGATGTCCACTCTCATCCCTTCTGTTCAATACTAGACTGGAGATTCTCATCAGTACAATAAGACAAGAAAATAAGAATACAGAAATCAATGTACAACCAACTAGGAATGAAGTTAAGAAAACAATTACATTCATAATAGCATCAAAAAGAATAAAATATTCAGAATAAATTTAACAAAAGACGTGCATAACTGTACTCTGATAATTATAAAACACTGCCAAAAGAAATTGAAGACCTAAATAAATGGAGATATGTCCCCGGCTTGCAAATCAGAAGGTTAAATATTGTTAAGATGTCAATTTTCTCAATTGATACATAGATTCAAGGCAATTCCTATCTAAATACCATCAGGGTTTTTTTTTTTTTTAATTGGTAAGGTAATCTTAAAATTTATATTTTAAATCCAAAGGACTGGTAATAGTCAATATTGTTTAAGGACTTGACCTAATTTCAAAATTTTCCATAAAGCTATGATAATCAAGACTGTGGTATTGGCATAAAGATAGGAATATAGATCAAAGGAACTGAATAAAGTGTTCATACATAAATACATGCATATATTGTCAATTAATTTTTCACAATTCAAATCAAAATATGAACTAAAATCTTGCACAAAGTCAACACTTATTTGTCTGCTTCTTTTATTAGCCTTTGCTTATGCACATACCTGGCTCTTTCATTTAAACCTAGTTCAGTGGTTCTCAAAGTGTGGTAACAGGACTGATCGTTTCAGAGAGTGTGTTAGCTCAAAATTATTCTTATAATAATTTTAAGACAATGTTTGCTCTT
>NW_007789247.1:0-2186 GCF_000696425.1 Galeopterus variegatus
AGGACAGACAGAATTAAAGAAGGAGGGAAGGAAAAATCATGGAACACACAGAATGGAGCATCATCTCAGAGTTACTCTATACAGAATATCACTATGAATTATATAAGACAACCAACATTCAAACTAGATTCCACTTTTCATTTTAAAAATTACATCATCATTCTCGCAAAAAGTCAGGTCCCCAGGGTATAGTTCACTGCAAATCATTCTCAGTCTTTTCCTTTGAGAAATGGGGTGAACAAGAGGAAATATCTCAAATAACTACTTTTGGGATTAAAGCCTTACATAAAAAGCAACCTGCACAGTCCTGATATTGAAAGCACTTTTCAATGACAATTGTATGGTTTTTATTCCATTTCCTCCAGGGATAACAAGGAAACAAGCAGCATAAGGAAAGAATGCTAAAATTCAAGAGTATCATTTTTGTGGAAATGATGTCAGTATGTGATGTGAACAAGCGCTTTAAATATCAAGCTAGAAATTACAGGAATGGCTGTCAAACTGGTTAACAAAGATGGAACTTTAAGGAGCATGAAGAGGGAACAAAAATTTAAAAGAAATCACTGAGAAAGTTGTTGAGAAGAAACAAATACAAAAACAAATAAAAGCAAATTCTTAGGTGCATTGGGAATAAGAAATTAATCATGTCTTTTAGAGGATAACAAAAGGCAGAACATTTAAATTCACAAGATTTGTTTTAGGATCTTAAAATTTCCACTTGGATTTGAGGTCACTGATCGGTCAAGGACAAGAGGCTGCTCTGCTAAGGAGTCTTCCCAGGGCCCCCTTCACATCCTTGTTCCTCAGGCTGTAGATGAAGGGGTTCAGCATGGGGGTGACCACAGTGTACATCACTGAGGCAATTGAGCTACTCTGGGAAGATCGGGTCACAGCGTAACTGAGGTATTCCACAAGGCTTGTCCCATAAAACAAGGAGACCACACAGAGGTGAGAACCACAGGTGGAAAATGCTTTATACTTGCTTGCAGTGGAGGACATCCTGATTAAAGAGGAGACAATCCTGGAGTAAGAGAAGAGGATCCCTGTGACAGGAAACACACCCAGGAGTGCCGTCGTCACATACACAAAGAGGTTATTGATGAGGGTATCACAGCAGGCCACCTTGAGAAGCTGAGCCAGGTCACAGAAGAAATGTGGAATCTCAGTGCCTGTAGAGAAGGTCAGTCTCTTCATCAGTAGAATGTGAGCCAAGGCTACCCAGAAAATGATGAACCAAGACATCACAACCAACAGGATGCAGAGGCAGGGGTTCATGATGAGCATGTAGTGCAGGGGATGGCAGATGGCCACATATCGGTCATAGGCCATCACAGTCAAGAGGAAATTATCTAATCCAGCAAAAATCATAAAAAAATACAGCTGTGTGAGGCACCCTGTGTAGGAGATGTCTTTGCTGTGAGTCTGGATGTTCACAAGCATCTTTGGGACAGTGGTGGAGGTGAAACAGATGTCAGTGAAGGACAGGTTGGAGAGGAAGAAGTACATGGGGGTGTGGAGGTGGGAGTCAGAGCTGATGGCCAGGATGATGAGCAGGTTCCCGAGCACAGTGAGCAGGTACATGGACAGGAACAGCCCAAAGACAATGGGCTGGAGTTTAGAATCCTGTGAGAGTCCCAATAGTAGGAATTCTGATAGTTCTGTGTGGTTTTCTGCTTCCATGTAGCTCAGGTGTCTGCTGGAGAAGGAGGCAAAAGCAATATTCAATGAATAGGTAACTAAGACCTCAGCTAGTCATCACTTCACAGTGTCACCCTTGGGTGAACATCCTTCACCTTCTATTGAGTCCTTATATTGACAGTAATTCACTCAGCCAAGTGGTAGTCCAAATTTATTTTAAATATGTAAACTTATTCAGGTTTTCTGTCATTAAAGATAAATCTCTTTTTGATATCTGCTCACTAGATTTAATATTTCTATTTGCGTCCTGGCCAGTGCTCCCCCAAAGAAGTAAATGCTACTCCTAGTTGAATCTTTGGACGTACATTAAGTCTTCTTAGATATGGACCTCCCAAAATAATGTATGATATTTTATGTTTTCTCCTTGATGATCATCATACTTCCATTATCATGCAATAGTGATTAGACATGGAGTTTGAACTCAAAGAACCCTTATTCTGTGACTATATGCTTCCTAGCCATGTGAGAGTTAGCTCTCTATGCCTTAT
>NW_007789248.1:0-2186 GCF_000696425.1 Galeopterus variegatus
CTACTGCACTTGTATAGTGCTTTACTGCTTTCAGGATGCACCCGTCGTATTTGATTTCCGTGTAGTGTGGAGGTGGGAACAGGTGTGTGGGGGTGGGGGTGGGGGTTGATGGGCGTGCCCGGGTCACTTGATCCGTGACTTTCTCTTTACTTGCAAGAAAAATGAAGCCTGTGTTGACAAACTAACCTGGAGACAGACCTGACATAGAACACAGGTCTCCTGACTTTCAGGCTGGCCCTGAATGCACTGTTGATAGCCTGTCTTAGCACAGGAGAAGTGAGGCTGGGTCGGGGAGGCTGTTACAATAATAGCCTCCAGGACCCACACCTCCTGGCATCCACCCTGGCAGGGGCCATTAACTTTGGGCTTAACCTTGTGACTTGATTTAGCCAGTGGAACATCAGCTTGCTGCCACCACCTTGCGGCCAACCCAGCCCAGCCAATCTCCCTGAGGAGGAAGGACCACATGAAGAGAGAGAGGTCCGACAGCCCAGATGCCCCAGCTAGGCCCAGCCTCCAGGGGACACGTCATCCACATGCAGTCACATGAATGACAATTCAGCCAACCCACACAGTCCTGAGAAGTATCGTTTTTGTTTTAAGCCACTGAGTTTGGGGCAGTCTTTTATGCAGTGCTGGATAACATATACACCAAGGAAAAATAAGTCATTCCCAGGCCCAAGAGAGGAGCCAAGGTCTTCAAAGTCCACCATCTCACACCAGAATGGAGAACGTCTTGGTGAACTGAGCTACCCCTGCTGTGAAACCTGAGATAAAGTTCTAGATTCACCCAAAACCACAGCAGTCAGCTCGTCAAGACTCTTAATGGTTTTCATTTAATGCAACACACTCTCCCCTCCAGGCCGCTGGATATGGCTGGTTTTGCATGCCTGACCCGCCCTCTACAGACCAACAGGAGAAGAGGATGGCTGCAGAGAGATGACCATGTAGATGGGGTGAAGGAAGACTGAAGAGATGGAGGCATGTGCCTCTATCACACAGCCTTAGTGCAAGGAATGGTGTGGGAACCAGGTCTTCTCATTGCAAAGCCAATAACTTTTGGGGGAGACCTGCCACCTCCTTCATAAGGGGGAGGAGTGCCAATCCTGCAGCTTAGAGATAATGGCCACATGTCAGGTCTAGGCAAGATGCTGGCATCAGTGACTACAGAGAGTTCTGTCTTCAAAGTGATCTTTGGGTAAACAAGAGCCACAAGTGGTACCTCCCAGACAGACTCTTGGCAAGACTGAAGATGGATCCATTCATTCATTCCTTATTGATACCCGCATATATCTGAGATAGCAGGGACTGCAGAGTGCAGATTATCTCATTTGGCTGGATACATAAAACTACAATTCTTTGTAGTTTATTTAAAAACCGCTGTCTTGTTATTTGTTTGTTTGCTTGTGAAGTCTTCCGATTCATATAAGCTGTTCTAATAATATTAAAAATGGTGCAGCAGGAATCTGTTGGCTTGTTCATGAGGACCACTAGAGACCCCCGCAAAGAACAAAGTGTTACATTTACATTTGTCAGATAAAGAGAGCTGGGTCACCCATCATCACCAAGCTCTCCTACGAATTGATTAGCAGACAAAGAGCAGTTTGGGGATGCAATTTGCAAAGGGATGGTGCTACAGAAGCACACGTTCCACTTCGGGGAAAAAAAGAAAAGAAAAACATACGCTGGAAACAAATTTTAATCACCATAAATCAGGCTCAAAGAGCAGTTTGGGGATGCAATTTGCAAAGGGATGGTGCTACAGAAGCACACGTTCCACTTAGGGGAAAAAAAGAAAAGAAAAACATACGCTGGAAACAAATTTTAATCACCATAAATCAGGCTTTAGTTTATCCAGTCGTAATAATACTGCTCACTGTTGGCTCGTGATGAGGTTTCACACCACCGTGAAAACGCTGATCACTCCTGTGTGACACGGAGCACAGAGTGCTGGGTCTGCCGTGTAGACTGAGAACACCCCACGTTAGCTCTTCCTTCAGCCTGCTGGGGAGGCAGACTACGGCGGCATTCACCACCAAGTCTGGAATCCCCTCACTCTGCCATGTTGCTGAGCCCACCTGAAGATGTGGAAGAGAGGAATAATTGAGACCCTGAGATGGGGCAAAGCTGGCTGTCATTACAGTGACTGCTATAATATTACAAATGTGCCCTGCCGGAGGAATGTG
>NW_007789249.1:0-2186 GCF_000696425.1 Galeopterus variegatus
ATGCAGAAGATGGAAATTATGCACCAAGAAGAGTCTGCACAAATAATCCTTACTAAACAACCCTTGTCTCCTATGCATGCCCTGGTCACCTTCCCATAATTCATCACCTGTTAAAAATGGTATCTAAGTGTCTGAGCCTAACAGCGTCGTTGGTCTTTCCTTTTTCTCTGAAGCCTCCATGCATGTAAAATTAAAAACTTAAGATGAAAAGTGCATGCTTTTTCTCCTGTTAATCTGGCTTTTGTCAGTTTACTTTGTAGGCCCCAGTTACAAACCTAAGAGGGTAGAGATTTTTTTTCCTTCCCTACAATTACATTTCAAAAATAGCTCCAACGTCCTTCAGGATATATTCCTGAGGTGTGACACTGGCAAGAGGTTTGTTTAGTCATTAACAGGATTTACATATATTTGAGTTTGAAAAAGACAGAGAATGGGGCTACTGGTTAGCTCCCTTGGTTAGAGCACAGTGTTACAGTGCCAAGGTCAAGGGTTTTGATCCCAGTGGCAAAAGAAAAAAAGAGAAGGACAGAGGATGAAGTTCTGAAAGAAAGGGTTATATTTGCCCTTACAGGGTCTCCGCCTGTTCCTCACCCTCCCTCACCCCCACCCCCAGCAAAATGTGGGATATTCAACAAATACTTGCTAAAATACTGCATCAGCCTAGGATTTCAGTATTAAAGTTCTGTTAGGGACCCCTGGTTATTGGGCTGAGATGTTATTTTTCCTTTACGGTAAAACAATTGGAAACAGCCTTAATATCCTGAAAAGGGAAAACTATAAAATCATTAAGGAGAATCAGGAAGCTCTTATGTATCCTGGTAAGTTGTTAGGTTTACTAAAAGACAGGTCAGACAACATATAATGCACATTTAGGTAAAAAGTCATAATTAGACGATTGTATATGCACCTCTTGAAAAATATACAAGAAACTCCATCTGAAGGGAAAATTAAGAGCTGAGAAACCCCCTCCAATTGAAAAAGATTCAATTTTCACTATATAAACTCTTGAAATTCTTAAATTTTATACCATTTCTATAGATTGTGTTTTTAAAAATAAATAAAATTTTGAAGTGAAAATGTCAGCCATGTCAATTCGGAAACCAAGTCTAAACAGTTACAAGGTGGCTGTCCCTTCACTGTCATGGTCAGTGGCACTCTTTCAGTGTGATGCTGCTCCCTCCAGCCCCCATGAAGTTATTAACATTGCAGAGAAGACTAGAGAGAAAGAACCAGGCACTCCTGAAAAACAGTGTGCTCCACTGAACGGAAAGGAAGATGGGCCCCCGGAAACAGGACAGCAGGGTCACGGCATCTGTGTTCAACCCCGACTCCTAGTCAGGAAAGTGCATTGTGTCATGTGAAGACAAATCCAGGTTGTGACGGACTGAATGTCTGTGTTCCCCTGAATTCCCTATGTTGAAATCCTAACCCCAAGGTGATGGGGTTAGGAGCTGGGGCTTTGGGAGGTGATTAGATCATGAGGGTGGAGCCCTCATGAGTGGGATTAGTGCCCTAATGAAAGGGACCCTAGAAAGGGTCCTCACGCCTTCCACCATGTGAGGACACAGCAAGAAGCTGCCATCTGTGGACCAGGAAACGACCCTGAGAAACTCAATCTGCTGACCCCCTATCTACGACTTCCAGCCTTCAGAACCGTGAGAAATAAATTTGTATTGTTTAAAAGCCACCCAGGCTATGGTATTTTGTTATAGCAACCTAAATAGAGTAAGACAACATAAGACAGATTAACAGGAGAAAAGCATACATATTGCACTTTTATATGTACCAGGGCGCCTTCACAGGAAAATGAAGACCCCCAAAGGTTCGGTCTACGCGTTTACATACCAGGTTGAGCAGAGTAGTGACTTGTGAAAAGGTAACTAAATTATATGAGGCTAAACGAAGATAAAAGTTATTTTAACAAGGTGTGTATTTTTCTCAGCCTCAAGTCCCCATCTCTGGTGACAAGAATCTTTCTTGCCTCCTGGTATAGAAGGGGCATGTTTCCCATAGAAAACAGAAGTGCCTTTTTTAGTGCCTTTAGCTCAAGGTAATCCACATGCCCAACTGGCATATTTGGGGTGGTGTATTCTTTCCTCTGATGCCCAGCCCTCTTTTCCTTCTGTTGTTTATTTTCAGGGTTTCTGTTGCATTCTGCTTGTAAACGCTCCACTCTGAGGCTGTCT
>NW_007789250.1:0-2185 GCF_000696425.1 Galeopterus variegatus
GGCAAAAGGAATTCTTTAAAATAAATCTAGTGTTACCTAAGTGTACAGTATTTATAAAGTCTACAGTGGTGAACAGGAATGTTCTAGGCCTTCGAATTCACTCACCACTCACCCACTGACTCACCCAGAGCAACTCCCAGTCCTGCAAGCTCCAGTCATGGTAAATAAATGCCCTTTTCAGATGTGCCATTTTAAAAAATATTGTATACTGTATTTTTACTGTGCCTTTTCTATATTTAGATTTAGATACAGAAATACTTACCATTGTGTTATAATTATCTATAGTATTCAGTACAGTAACATGGTTTGTAGCCTAGGAGCAAGAGGCTATACCATATAGCCTAGGTTTGTAGTAGGCTATAACATTTAGGTTTGTGTAAGTACACTCTATGGTGTAGGCACAATGATGACATCATCTAATGACACATTTCTCCTCTGTCATTAAATGATGCATTACTGTATTTTCTTCTTTCTTTAATATCAGTCCTAATAACAATGGTACCTAACATTCACTGGCTAATTACTTCACGCCTGTCCTTCTCTTGTATTAATTTGCAACAGCCCTATAAGACGGATACCCATTATTTCCATTCTGAAGGTGAGGAACTGAAGTTTGTGTAAGGTTAATAGCTAGTGAGTGCTGGAGCTAGGATTTAAACCAGACAGTCTGGCTATAGCACCAACTTGTTTTACCACTATACCATACCATACACTAAGATGTTGGCTACTGAGTTAATTGTATAATGTTCCACAAAATGCATAAGATTGGCACTGCCATGGGGTTGAGTTTAAATCGTGAAAATCAGAAATGTGACTTTTATAAAATTGTTGTAAAATATTTTATTATACTTAGTCTAGTTAACTTAGATTTTGTTTTTTAAGACCTTTTTTATTTTTTATTTTATTTTTTTTTAGAACGGGTAGTATAATAAAGCTCTCTTCGTCAAGCAATGTTTTGAATGAGATTATAAAAATGATAAAAGTGTCATATTTGTCTAGTGTCTTATTTTTAAAAAATTTATGGGTGTTAAATTCTCTATTATAGGAAAGACAGTTCTTTACTTTGCAAAAAAGATACAGTATATTCTAAGAATTTCATTATCACATTCATTTAACTAATAAAATTCCTAAAGTTTTACAAATATTATCCACTTCTCTGGCAACAGAAAAGAAAAAAAAATGTCACTGAGTTACTGGCTTCAGGATTGTTTGGCTGATAGGGAAAAGTTTACTCTCTCCTGAGTTGCACAGAGCTTTTAAAAATGAATGGTATGGAAATTACATCTTGGTTTATACAGGAATCACTCTTGTCCTTTGCTTCATGGATCAGAACATCATTTGGTAGAAAACTGTCCTTTAATGCTGGAGGCCCACGAAGATCTCCATGGTGTTCACTCTCACATCTCAAACCATCTGGGTAGATTTGAGATGGGGTTTGGTATTAGGCTAGTGGTAAAATCTTTCCTTGTCTACAAGCTTATGAGATGCTTGAATTCTCCACTCCCCTGCCTTTATTTTTGGCACCTGGCTGATATAGGGATCCAAACCAATGACCTTGATGTTAGAAGACTGCGCTCTAACCAACTGAGCTAACCATCTGGCCCTTTGAGTTCCCCTGTAATCATTCTTGTCAAAGCTCTATCCTGTCACTTCTAGAACAGCCCCATAGATACTTGGGAGCTTATCACTTCTCAAGGCAGTGCCTAACTTCCTTCCTCTCTTTCCTTTTCCCCCTTTCCTCTCTCTCCCTTCCTTTCTTTTCACCAGCTCCTTTTAACATCTACCCATTGTTTTTTTTTTATCCTTCCTACAGTGGCATGCAAGACAAATCCATTCCTTCCTACAACTAAGAGGAGGCAATTATTATTGCCTCCACATCCCTTCATCTAAGATAAGAAAATCATTCTATATTGAAGGTTATAGGTTCCTTCAATCATTCTTTAGAAACCAATATTAGCTAATGTTTATCAAGTACCTACTATGTACCAGGCACTATCCGTACACCATTTCTAATCATTACAACCCTGCTTAGGTGAGTTAATAGCTAATATTGACACAACCTTTATGATCAACACATCTCAAATATGGTAAACACAAGTGAAGGACTTAGAATAATGGTTGATGTATAGTAACATTTAGTAAATATTAACTGTTATCTTGTACTTCTGCAAGAATTTGGAGAATT
>NW_007789251.1:0-2185 GCF_000696425.1 Galeopterus variegatus
GAGAAAGAAAGGAAACTGGTTTAGGGGATGGGAAAATTTTTTTTTGCTGTCATTTTAGTATCAAATAACTGAAAAAGGTTCTAAAAGTCCCAGGAAGGAGAGAGAACTGAGGGTCTGAACTGTACTCTAATGCTAGGTCTAACGTTCTCTAAGGGAGAGTTGCATAAATAAGTGTGGGGATTTTGGTGTTAGGCAAATTTGATTTGATTCCAGAACTGACTAGGCCACTTAACAAACTGAGTGACTTTCACCTACTTGATCCTTTGGAGGCTTTGTTTCTATTTTGTATGATAGGGATGATAACAATTATGAGGATTAAATGGGATAAATATTTTCAAAGAACTTGGATCTTGATAAGCTCTTAATAAATGTTATTTATTTATTTACTTAGAATTAATGATTCTAAATATCTGATGCCACAGTGGATAGGATAGTGACAAAGACCTCCATTGGAAAGATTTTCTATTTATCCTGCCGTGGATTGTGGTAGTTTAGCTGCTGATGTGGTAAAAGTAAGAACAGAGAAAGTCAGCTGGAGACTATGACATTTTACTGACCACCCTTTGTCTATTTTCCTTCTTAAAATTTACTATAGTAGCCATAATGGGTGGTGAAAAGTTCTCATTTAAGCTGTACCTTATCTGCTTCAGATATGAAAGATATTGGGTTTCAAACGTTATTCAAAATCTAGGAAAACAGAATTATAGGATAAATTTCAGCTAAATTGCTTTGAAAGCTTATTATATAGTAAACATAGATATGATTCATCTGTGAAAGTTTTAGTTTTTTGAAGTTGGGCATAGTGGTGACCATTTGGAATGTCAAGCAGAGTAGATGTTCACAATTTTGCTTGAGAGATTGAGACTGAGGTTGGGGTATTGAACCTACAGAAGCCAGTTTGCTTTGTTCTCTTCCATGATTACAGATGTCACCCTTAACTTTAGTCTGTGGTCTTACAGATGAGTACCCTTAGTCACTCATCTTGTCTCAATTTAGGAAAGTTGAGTCAAGGTAACTATCATGATGTCATGTAAAAGAATATTCATGTGCTTTATTGACAGTAAATTAATAGAATTATATTTTATAAAGAATAACACATTATAATAACTAAAATTAAAACGGTGGTGAAGCCTTAAGATTGGATCATTTATCCACGGATAAATGTTTAGACTTCATCCAAATGACTGTCAGACATTTTTTGGACCATGCTGTCAGATTAGCCTAATTATGCTCTTTAGAAACAGAAGGAATCTTTTTGGGGGGAGATTTTAGAAATTGTCAAAGTTTAACTCGTTTTATAGGTACAGAAATATTTCTGTTTATGAAGTAGGAAAAAACATTTGTGTGTGTGCGTAGTTTTGTTTTATTTTTTAGTCAGCTGTAATGAATTAATTTTTAGGTTGTGTAGAATGATGTTCAGAAGAGCCCAGTGACAGTGCTAGCAGCAAGGTAGAGTTATTGGAACACATGTTGCCTCATTACACATTGCAGTAGTAAGTTTTATTTTGGCAGTGTTTTATAGAGAAGGCTTTGAGGTAAGCAGTTAGTCTTACTTAACATAATGCAACACTATGATGCCACTACAATTATTACTAGGCAGTTTTGCAGATGATACCATGGGTGTGAAAAGATGAAGGGAATAAATGTGAAAATAAGGATAATTTGTACTGGAAACTATAGTGTACATGGTAAAGAAGTTCCCAGATGAAGGCATAGATACGGTGACCTAAACTCAAAAGATGAAGGGATCACGGGATTTTGTGAATTTAGTACACTTGTCGGGCCTATACACAAGAAATAAACGTCCCTAGAAGATGTATTTTGATTTTTGTATGTACGGTCCATAGGCTATTAATTTTGAGTTTTTAAAGAGATAGCTGTGTTCATTTACCTATCAGTTAATCAATCTAAGTATTTAACATAAAAGTTTGGGTTCTTTATATGAAAAGGGAGAGTCCTTGAAAGGCTTAGCCTTCGCTTGTCTTTTTCATTTTTTTTTTAAATGTCTGACCTTTTTAACATATTTTGTATTATAGTTCTTCATTTTCAGCATTTTATTGCCAAACTCTTTTGCTTTAAGGGAAGGTTTATAAACTACTTCATTCTTCAGTGCATTTATGTATTATGTCTCCTCCATTGTACCTGTTACTATCTTGTAACTGTTTATAATGGTCAAGGTTTTTTT
>NW_007789252.1:0-1111 GCF_000696425.1 Galeopterus variegatus
CAGTGAGAGGCCCAGCACAGAGGAGGGTGTGAGTTTCCAGTGAGACGACCAGCACAGAGGAGGGTGTGAGTTTCCAGTGAGACGACCAGCACAGAGGAGGGTGTGAGTTTCCAGTGAGACGACCAGCACAGAGGAGGGTATGAGTTTCCAGTGAGACGACCAGCACAGAGGAGGGTGTGAGTGTCCAGTGAGACGACCTACACAGAGGAGGGTGTGAGTTTCCAGTGAGACGACTAGCACAGAGGAGGGTGTGAGTTTCCAGTGAGACGACCAGCACAGAGGAGGGTGTGAGTTTCCAGTGAGACGACCAGCACAGAGGAGGGTGTGAGTTTCCAGTGAGACGACCAGCACAGAGGAGGGTGTGAGTTTCCAGTGAGACGACCAGCACAGAGGTGGGATGTGAGTTTCCAGTGAGACGACCAGCACAGCGGAGGGAGTGAGTTTCCAGTGAGTCGACCTCCTCAGAGGAGGGTGTGAGTTTCCAGTGAGACGACCTGCAAAGAGGTGGGGTGTGAGTTTCCAGTGAGAGGACCAGCACAGAGGAGGGTGTGAGTTTCCAGTGAGACAATCAGCAGAGACGTGGGATGTGAGTTTCCAGTGCGAGGACCAGCACAGAGGAGGGTGTGAGTTTCCAGTGAGACGACCTACACAGAGGTGGGGTTTGAGTTTCCAGTGAGACGACCAGCACAGAGGTGGGGTGTGAGTTTCTAGTGAGATGACAAGCACAGATGTGGGATGTGACTTTCCAGTGAGAAGACCAGCACTGAGGTGGGATGTGAGTTTCAAGTGAGACGACCTGCACAGAGGTGGGGTGTGAGTTTCCAGTGAGACGACCTGCACAGAGGTGGGGTGTGAGTTTCCAGTGAGAGGACCTGCAGAGAGGAGGGTGTGAGTTTCCAGTGCGACGACCTGCACAGAGGAGTGTGTGAGTTTCCAGTGAGAGGACCAGCACAGAGGAGGCTGTGAGTTTCCAGTGAGACAATCAGCACAGACGTGGGATGTGAGTTTCCAGTGAGAGGACCAGCACAGAGGAGGCTGTGAGTTTCCAGTGAGACAATCAGCACAGACGGGGGATGTGAGTTTCCAGTGAGAGGACCAGCACAGAGGAGGG
>NW_007789252.1:1927-2185 GCF_000696425.1 Galeopterus variegatus
TGAGATGACAAGCACAGATGTAGGATGTGAGTTTCCAGTGAGACGACCAGCACAGAGGTGGGGTGTGAGTTTCTAGTGAGATGACAAGCACAGATGTAGGATGTGAGTTTCCAGTGAGACGACCAGCACAGAGGTGGGGTGAGAGTTTCTAGTGAGATGACAAGCACAGATGTAGGATGTGACTTTCCAGTGAGACTACCAGCACAGAGGTGGGATGTGAGTTTCAAGTGAGACGACCTGCACAGAGGTGGGGTGTGA
>NW_007789253.1:0-856 GCF_000696425.1 Galeopterus variegatus
CAGAAAAGAGAAGAGCAGAGATCACTTTCCAGTGCATTTTATAAAGTCAATATTACTCTGATATGAAAACCAAAGTACAAAGAAATAAACTTCAAACCAGTATCTCCCAAGAACATAAACACAAGGATTTTCAACACAATATTAGCCAATCAAATCCAATGATATATAAGAAGTATAATACCTCACACCAAGTGTAGCTTATTCTGGCAATGCAAGATCAACTCAACATTCAAAAATCAATGTAAATCACCATATTCTTAGGTTAAAGAAGAAAAACTATATGGTGATACTAATAGATGCAGTAAAAGAATTGGAAAAAACTCAAAATCCGGTCCGCCATCTTCTGTATGGAAATAGCAGACAGTGGGGTGATTCCAATGCTGGTCTTCACATCCTGGGGTTGGATTCTGCGTCCCTGAAGGTGTTTTGGATTGTGGCCTTGAGTATAAAGGAATAACGGCTCTGAAAAATGGCGCTTCTTGAGGACGCTCCGGGAAGCCACTAGGGCGGCTGCTCCTAGCTCTGAATGAGGCGTTATTTTTTCACCCCTAGCTCCCAGGACCTTTTCCTGTCACCTAGCTCGTAGACCTGCATGTGGAGGGTTTGGGACCCATATGGACAACGGGCTCGAGGGGTCTGTGAGCCCTAGCCCTACCTCTACAACTGTCTTGGTAGGGAAGGGAAGTAGCAGTGGCACTTGCCCCGTGGAAGTTTTTCCAGTTGCCACGGTTGTCTGTTTCAACAATACATAAAGAAACGAGAATATCTTCAAGAGTTGAAGATGGTGATGGGTCTGGAGCGGCCGTGCCAGGAGACAGCGCGATCCTGAGAGCTGTGCGCTGTGATACCAGAGTAT
>NW_007789253.1:1841-2185 GCF_000696425.1 Galeopterus variegatus
TGATCCTACATCAACAAACAAGCGGCAGCAGGTTCGAGGTTTTGGGGCCGACACAGAAGAGGACTCCTGAGAGCACCCAAGCCCGGCTGCGGGAACGAACGATCAGCCCAGACAACAAAGGCCAAGAAAGCCAGCAAAAAAGTGCGCAGAAACGGAATGAAATGCGCCGGACCAGCCCAACTCTGCGAGCTCTGTGAGTCACCCCCAGCCCAGCCCCACTTGTGGGGCCAAGCCCGCCAGCCCCCCACACCCCTGGCTCCCACCCACCACCCCAGGCTAGGCGCCCACAACAGAGCTGCCTCCATTTTCTCGGTTGGAGGCGGAGACGGCCGGCTTAGTGAGGG
>NW_007789254.1:0-2185 GCF_000696425.1 Galeopterus variegatus
ATGTTTAACAACTTTTTGTTGAACACATACTGATTTGCTCCCCTGTGAAGTGAGGACGATGATACCTAATTTATCTGCTATGAGAATCAAACGAGGGAAGGAGATTACCAGAGTCCTAGATTTTCCATCAAGTGTGGCATACATGTAAGCCATCATTTCATTTAAACTGCACAACCCAAACATGAGGTGGGCTGCGCAGGATATTATTAACTTTCTCCAGATGAGCTTCCAAGGATTAAACGGTTTGCTGTGAGTAGCATAGCTGATAAATATCAAAACAGAAAAAGAAAACCCAGTTGCTTGACTTCTGGTAGTTTCTTTCCCCCTGTCAGTTCACACATGCCTTTCAAAAATTAGTACATGCTGATTGACTGAGTAAAGAAAACAGGGGTACAAATCCTTCTAAAGATGTCACAAATTGTTCTTTCCCCCTGTCAGTTCACACATGCCTTTCAAAAATTAGCACATGCTGATTGACTGAGTAAAGAAAACAGGGGTACAAATCCTTCTAAAGATGTCACAAATTTATCTACCACTCTCGCTTTCCATCCCTACTACCACCTGGCCTGGGGCTCACCGTGAGGACTTAGTACATTTTACATTATTTACCTTTATCACTTTAGCTTGCCTCCAGCTTGCCCCCTCTCTTTTTCCACTCTCAGCCATTCTTCACACAGCAGCCAGAATGTTCTTTTGACAATGGAAATCAGATCCTATCATAACGGGTCCCCTTCAGCCCTTCAGGAGTTTCTGGTCATGCTTTGAATAAAGTCTAAATGCCTCTGCGTGACTTCTAAGGTCTGTGTGGTCTGAGCCCTGCTGCCATGAAAAACCTCACCACTTTCCTTTCCCCATCTGCTGCTGCAGCTCCCCCAGCACGCTCAGGCCTCCCCGGATCCTGTCCCCTCTGCCTAGGATGCTTCTGCCTGACTTTTGCTTGGCTGGCTTCTTCCTGTCTTTCAAGGGCCACCCTAAGTAGGTCACCCCGCTGTTCTCCATCCACAGCATTTAGCTTGTTTCCTTCACAGCACTTTACTCAAGTCATAATTATAGTGGAAGCCCTCTTATCTTATGCAACAGGGATGGCAATTAGATGGTTTGAAAAACATGGTTAAAACAGAGAATCACAAGAAATGATTCATGGCAGGTATTTTCTCTCTCATGAAACACCAGAGTGCATATGTATTTATCAATCTTTTGATGTAGTGGGAACTTGAAGACACTTAAAATAAATGTAAGTGTGGGATTTTTGTGTTTTTCTTCAATCTTTTATATTTGTCTCACCTATACCTAATATCACATTTTTAGTGATTCATCTAAAAGCTTGTCAGAAGTATTTAGTGTCCAAAGAAATAAAATGACTTTTTTTGCACTCATATTTCACCAGTTTACATAATTTTTAGTTATATTGCCCAAATATGATCAAAACACAGAAATATAAATAGTTTCGGAAACAGAACAGATTCCTAGCACACCTCCAACCAAGTTGATGTGAGCAGAAATATATGAGCTGATCAGAGAAGAGGCCACTGGCCAGGAGTTTTCAGCTCACCAGGGGTATCAGTTGGGATGAGAGAGTGGAGAATGCAGTTAATCCAAAGGGACAGTTGAAGGGAAGTTGGTTATGAGAGACTCCACTGCATCTAATTGTTTGTGGCTCGTTGATTATGTCTCCCTTTTAAGCTGTAAGTTTGTGAAGGCACAGGCTCCTTCTCTTTTCTTGGCATGCCTACCCAGTGCATTGCATAGTCCTTGGCATTGAGAAGAACAGTCACTGCCAAATAAATAAGCAAGTGTGACGAGACCATTTCCCTCCTTAAGTGAAGACTTTTGTTTCCTTACCTGTAAGATAGCAGGCATAGACTATGCAAGCACAGTCACTTCCAGATCCAAATTCTGTTACCACTAACAGTAGATATTTCTATATTTCAAGTTATGATTTCCTCCATAGGTTCTACACACATTTGGTGCATTATGTTATTGACCTCTCTTGCATGCCCACACACACCCCAAAGAACAACCACCATGGCCACACCACTATCTACCCTCTACCTAAGGCCACCTGTTGGTTTTAGGGTAAGTGCTTCTGCCCCCTCCTCCAAGACAGGTAAGGAGGAGGCAAGGCCAGTCATGGGCCATGGTGCTAGAGCTGTGGACTCTCTGCTAGATTTGTCTTTTTGGGGTG